>NW_027077672.1:0-55000 GCF_963924675.1 Phocoena phocoena
AGGGTTAGGGTTAGGGTTAGGGTAAGGGTTAGGGTTAGGGTTAGGGGATGGGGACGGTTTAGGGGACAGGTTAGGGTTCGACAACGGTTTAGGGTGAGCGTACGTTTTAGGGTACGGATTAGTGTTAGCGTACGGGTTAGGATTAGGGGACGGGTTAGTGTAAGGCTTCGGGTAAGGGTTAGGTTTAGGGTAAGGGTTAGGGTTAGGGTTAGGGGACCGGGACGGTTTAGGGGACAGGTTAGTGTACGACAACTGTTTAGGGTGAGCATACGTGTTAGGGTATGGGTTAGTGTTAGCGTACGGTTTAGGATTAGGGGACGGGTTAGGGTAAGGCTTCCGGTAAGGGTTAGGGTTAGGGTTAGGGTTAGGGTTAGGGTTAGGGTTAGTGGACGGGTACGGTTTAGGGGACAGATTAGGGTACGACAAAGATTTAGGGTGAGCGTACGTGTAAGGGTACGGATTAGTGTTAGCGTACGGTTTAGGATTAAGGGACGGGTTAGGGTAAGGCTTCGGGTAAGGGTTAAGTTTAGGTTTAGGGTTAGGGTTAGGGTTAGGGGACCGAGACGGTTTAGGGGACAGGTTAGGGTACGACAACGGTTTAGGGTGAGCGTACGTGTTAGGGTACGGGTTAGTGTTAGCGTACGGGTTAGGATTAGGGGACGGGTTAGGGTCAGCCTTCGGGTAAGGCTTAGGGTTATGGTTAGGGTTAGGGTTAGGGGACGGGGACGTTTTAGTGGACAGGTTAGGTTACGACAACAGTTTTGCGTGAGCGTATGTGTTAGGGTAAGTGTTAGTGTTAGCGTATGGGTTAGGATTACGGGACGGTTTAGATTAAGGCTTCGGGTAAGGTTTAGGTTTAGGGTTAGGGTTAAGGTTAGGTTTAGGGGACTGGGATGGTTTAGGGGACAGGTTAGTGTACAACAACGGTTTAGGTTGAGCGTACGTGTTAGGGTACGGTTTAGTGTTAGCGTACGTGTTAGGATTAGGGGACGGGTTAGGGTAAGGCTTCGGGTAAGGGTTAGGTTTAGGGTTAGGTTTAGGTTTAGGGTTAGGGGACGGGGACGGTTTAGGGGAGAAGTTAGGGTACAACAACGTTTTAGGGTGAGCGTACATATTAGGGTACGGGTTAGTGTTAGCGTACGGGTTAGGATTAGGGGACGGTTTAGGGTAAGGCTACGGGTAAGGGTTAGGGTTAGGGTTAGGGGACGGGGCAGGGGACGGGGTCGGTTTAGGGGACACGTTAGGGTACGACAACGGTTTAGGGTGAGCGTACATATTAGGGTACGGGTTAGTGTTAGCGTACAGGTTAGGATTAGGGGACGGGTTAGTGTAAGCCTTCGGGTAAGTGTTAGGTTTAGGGTTAGGGTTAGGGTTAGTGTTAGGGGACGGGGACGGTTTAGGGGACAGGTTAGGGTAGGACAACGGTTTAGGGTGAGCGTACGTGTTAGGGTATGGGTTAGTGGTAGCGTACGTGTTAGGATTAGGGGACGGGTTAGGGTAAGGCTTCGGGTTAGTGTTAGGGTTAGGGTTAGGGTTAGGGGACGGGGACGGGGACGGTTTAGGGGACAGGTTATGGTACGACAACGGATTAGGGTGAGCGTACGTGTTAGGGTACGGGTTAGTGTTAGCGTATGGGTTAGGGTTAGGGGACGTGTTAGTGTAAGGCTTCGGGTAAGGGTTAGGGTTTGGGTTAGGGTTAGGGTTAGGGTTAGGGGACGGGGACGGTTTGGGGACAGGTTAGGGTTCGACAACGGTTTACGGTGAGCGTACGTGTTAGGGTACGGATTAGTGTTAGCGTACGGGTTAGGATGAGGGGACGGGTTAGTGTAAGGCTTCGGGTAAGGGTTAGGTTTAGGGTAAGGGTTAGGGTTAGTGTTAGGGGACCGGGACGGTTTAGGGGACAGGTTAGGGTACGACAACTGTTTAGGGTGAGCATATGTGTTAGGGTACGGGTTAGTGTTAGCGTACGGTTTAGGGTTAGAGGACGGGTTAGGGTAATGCTTCGGGAAAGGGTTAGGGTTAGGGTTAGGGTTAGGGTTAGGGCTAGGGTTAGGGTTAGGGTTAGTGGACGGGGACGGTTTAGGGGACAGATTAGGGTATGACAAACGTTTAGGGTGAGCGTACGTGTAAGGGTACGGATTAGTGTTAGCGTACGGGTTAGGATTAAGGGACGGGTTAGGGGAAGGCTTCAGGTAAGGGTTCGGTTTAGGGTTAGGGTTAGGGTTAGGGTTAGGGGACCGGGACAGTTTAGGGGACAGGTTAGGGTACGACAACTCTTTAGGGTTAGGGTTAGGGTTAGGGTTAGGGTTAGGGTTAGGGTTAGGGTTAGGGTTAGGGTTAGGGTTAGTGGACGGGGACGGTTTAGGGGACAGGTTAGTGTACGACAATTGTTTAGGGTGAGCGTACGTGTTAGTGTACGGGTTAGTGTTAGCTTACGGGTTAGCATTAGGGGACGGGTTAGTGTAAGGCTTCGGGTAAGGGTTAGGGTTAGGGTTAGGGTTAGGGTTAGGGGACGGGGACAGTTTAGGGGACATGTTAGGGTATGACAACGGTTTAGGGTGAGCGTACGTGTTAGGGTACGGGTTAGTGTTAGGTTACGTGTTAAGATTAGGGAGGGGTTAGGGTAAGGCTTCGGGTAAGGATTAGGGTTAGGGTTAGGGTTAGGGTTAGGGTTAGGGTTAGGGGACAGGGATGGTTTAGGGCACAGGTTAGGGTACGGCAACGGTTTAGGGTGAGTTTACGTGTTAGGGTACGGGTTAGTGTTAGCGTACGGGTTAGGATTAGGGGACGGGTTAGGGTAAGGCTTCGAGTAAGGGTTAGGGTTAGGGTTAGGCTTAGGGTTAGGGGACGGGGCCAGTTTAGGGGACATGTTAGGGTACAACAATGATATAGGCTGAGCGTACGTGTTAGGGTACGGGTTAGAGTTAGGGTACGGGTTAGGTTTAGGGGACGGGTTAGGGTAAGGCTTCGGGTAAGGGTTAGGGTTAGGGTTAGCGTTAAGGTTAGGGTTATGATACGGGGACGGTTTAGGGGACAGGTTAGGGTACAACAACGGTTTAGGTTGATCGTACGTATTATGGTACGGGTTAGTGTTAGCGTACGGGTTAGGATTAGGGTTCGGGTTAGGGTAAGGCTTCGGGTAAGGGTTAGGGTTAGGGTTTGGGTTAGGGTTAGGGTTAGGGGACGGGGACGGTTTAGGGGACAGGTTAGTGTACGACAATGGTTTAGGTTGAACGTACGTGTTAGGGTACGGGTTAGTGTTAGCGTACGGGTTAGGATTAGGGGACGTGTTAGGGTAAGGATTCGGGTAAGGGTTAGGTTTAGGGTTAGGGTTAGGGTTAGGGGACCGGGACGGTTTAGGGGACAGGTTAGGGTACGACAACTGTTTAGAGTGAGCGTATGTGTTAGGGCACGGGTTATTGTCAGCGTATGCGTTAGGATTAGGGGACGGGTTAGGGTAAGGCTTCGGGTTAGGGTTAGGGTTAGGTTTAGGGTTAGGGTTAGGGGACGGGGACGATTTAGGGGACAGGTTAGGGTACGACAACGGTTTAGGGTGAGCGTACGTGTTAGGGTATGGGTTAGAGTTAGTGTACGTGTTAGGATTAGGGGACGAGTTAGGGTAAGGCTTCGGGTAAGTGTTAGGGTTAGGGTTAGGGTTAGGGTTAGGGGACGGGGACAGTTTAGGGGCGAGGTTAGGTTACAACATCGGTTTAGGGTGAGCGTACGTGTTAGGGTACGGGTTAGTGTTAGCGTATGCGTTAGGATTAGGGGACGGGATAGGGTAAGGCTTCGGGTAAGGGTTAGGGTTAGGGTTAGGTTTAGGGTTTGGGTTAGGGGACGGGGACGGTTTAGGGGACATGTTAGGGTACGACAATGGTTTAGGGTGAGCGTACGTGTTACGGTATGGTGTAGTGTTAGGTTACGGGTTAGGATTAGGGGACGGGTTAGGGTAAGGCTTCGGGTAAGGGTTAGGGTTAGGGTTAGGGTTAGGGTTAGTGTTAGGGGTCGGGGACGGTTTAGGGGACAGGTTTGTGTACCACAACAGTTTAGGGTGAGCGTATGTGTTAGGGTATGGGTTAGTGTTAGCGTACGGGTTAGGATTAGGGGACGGGTTAGGGTAAGGATTCGGGTAAGATTTAGGGTTAGGGTTAGGGGATGGGGACGGTTTAGGGCACTGGTTAGGGTATGACAAAGTTTTAGGGTGAGCGTACGTGTTAGGGTATGATTTAGTGTTAGCGTACGGGTTAGGAATAGGGGACGGGTTAGGGTAAGGCTTCGGGTAAGTGTTAGGGTTAGGGTTAGGGTTAGGGTTACGGTATGGGGACGGTTTAGGGGACTGGTTAGGGTACGACAACGATTTAGGGTGAGCGTACGTGTTAGGGTACTGGTTAGTGTTAGTGTACGGCTTAGGATTAGGGGACGGGTTAGGGTAACGCTTACGGTAAATGTTAGGGTTAGGGTTAGGGTTAGAGTTAGTGTTAGGGGACCGGGATGGTTTAGGGGACAGGTAAGTGTATGACAACGGTTTAGGGTAAGCGTACGTGTTAGGGTAAGGGTTAGTGTTAGTGTACAGGTTAGGATTAGGGGACGGGTTAGTGTAAGTCTTCGGGTAAGGGTTAGGGTTAGGGTTAGGGTTAAGGTTAAGGATAGGAGACGGTGACGGGGACGGTTTAGGGGACGGGTTAGGGTAAGGCTTTGGGTAAGTGTTAGGGTAAGGGTTAGTGTTAGGGTTTGGGTTAGAGGACGGGGACGGTTTAGGGGACAGGTTAGTGTACGACAAAGGTTTACGGTGAGCGTACGTGTTAGGGTACGGGTTAGTGTAAGCGTACGGGTTAGGATTAGGGGACGGGTTAGGGTAAGGCTTCAGGTAAGGGTTAGTGTTAGAGTTAGGGTTAGGGTTAGGGTTAGGGGATGGGGACGGTTTAGGGGACAGGTTAGGGTACGACAACGGTTTAGGGTGAGCGTACGTGTTACGGTACTGGTTAGTGTTAGCGTACGCGTTAGGATTAGGGGACGGGTTAGTGTAAGGCTTCGGGTAAGTGTTAGGGATAGAATTAGGGCTAGGGTTAGGGTTAGGGTATGGGGACGTTTTAGAGGACAGGTTAGGGTACGACAACGGTATAGGGTGAGCGTACGTGTTAGGGTACTGGTTAGTGTTAGTGTACGTGTTATGATTAGGGGACGGGTTAGGGTAAGGCTTTGGGTAAGGCTTCGGGTAAGGGTTAGGTTTAGGGTTAGGGGACGGGGACGGTTTAGGGGACAGGTTAGGCTACGATAATGGTTTAGTGTGAGCGTACATGTTAGGGTACGTGTTATTGTTAGCGTACGGGTTAGTATTAGGGGACGGGTTACGGTAAGGCTTCGGGTAAGGATTAGGGTTAGTGTTAGTGTTAGGGTTAGGGGACGGGGACAGTTTAGGGGACAGTTTAGGGTACAACAACGTACGTGAGCGTACGTGTTAGGGTACGGGTTAGTGTTAACGTATGGAGTAGGATTAGGGGACGGGTAAGAATAAGGCTTCGGGTAAGGGTTAGGGTTAGGTTTAGGGTTAGGGTTAGGGGATGGGGACGGGGACGGTTTAGGGGACAGGTTAGGGTACGATAACAGTTTAAGGTGAGCGTACGTGTTAGGGTAAGGGATAGTGTTAGTGTACGGGTTAGGATTAGGGGACGGGTTAGTGTAAGGCTTCGGATAAGGGTTAGGGTTAGGGTTAGGGTTAGGGTTAGGTTTAGGGTTAGGGTTAGGGGATGCGGACGGTTTATTGGACAGGTTAGGGTACGACAATGGTTTAGGGTGAGCGTACGTGTTAGGGTACGGGTTAGTGTTAGCATACAGGTTAGGATTAGGGGACGGGTTAGTGTAAGGCTTCGGGTAAGGGCTATGTTTAGGGTTAGGGTTAGGGTTAGGGGGCGGGAACGGTTTAGGGGACAGGTTACGTTATGACAACGGTTTAGGTTGAGCGTACGTGTTTGGGTACTGGTTAGTGTTAGGGCACGGGTTAGGTTTAGGGCACGGGTTATGGTAAGGCAGCGGGTAATGTTTAGGATTAGGGTTGGGGTTAGGGTTAGGGGACAGGGACGGTGTAGTGAATAGGTTAGGGTACGACTAGGTTTAGGGTGAGCGTACATGTTAGGGTATGGGTAAGTTTTAGCGTACGGGTTAGGATTAGGAGACGGGTTTGGGTAAGGCTTCGGGTAAGTGTTAGGGTTAGGGTTAGGGTTAGGGTTAGGGTTAGGTGACAGGGACGGTTTACGGGACATGTTATGGTACGACAACGGTTTAGGGTGAGCGTACGTGTTAGGGTACGGGTTAGTGTTAGCGTACGGGTTAGGATTAGGGAATGTGTTAGGGTAAGGCTTCGGGTAAGGGTTAGGGTTAGGGTTAGGGTTAGTGTTAGGGGACGGGGACGGTTTAGGGGACATGTTAGGGTACGACAACGGTTTAGGGTGAGCATACGTGTTATGGTACGGGTTAGTGTTATCGTACGGGTTAGGATTAAGGGATGGTTTAGGGTAAGGCTTCGGGTAAGGTTTAGGGTTAAGGTTAAGGTTAGGGTTAGGGTTAGGGGACGTGGACGGTTTAGGGGACAGGTTAGGGTACGACAACGGTTTAGGGTGAGCGTACGTGTTAGGGTACGGGATAGTGTTAGCGTACGGGTTAGGATTAGGTTTCGGGATAGCGTAAGGCTTCGGGTAAGGGTTAGGGTTAGGTTTAGGGTTAGGGTTAGGGTTAGGGGACAGGGACGATTTAGCGGACAGGTTAGGGTACGACAAGGGTTTAGTGTGAGCGTACGTGTTAAGGTACGGGTTAATGTTAGCATACGGTTTAGGATTAGGGGACGGGTTAGGATAAGGCTTCGGGTAAGGGTTAGGGTTAGGATTAGGGTTAGGTTTAGGGGACGGGGACGGTTTAGGGGATAGGTTAGGGTACGCCAACGGTTTTGGGTGAGCGTACGTGTTAGGGTATGGGTTACTTTTAACGTACAGGTTAAGATTAGGGGACGGGTTAGGGTAAGGCTTCGGGTAAGGGCTAGGGTTAGGATTAGGGTTAGGGTTAGGTTTAGGTTATGGGGACGGTTTAGGGGTCATGTTAGGTTACGACAACGGTATAGGATGAGCGAACGTGTTATGGTACGGTTTAGTGTAAACGTATGGGTTAGGAATAGGGAACGGGTTAGGGTAAGGCTTCGGGTAATGTTTAGGGTTAGGGCTAGGTTTAGGGTTAGTGTTAGGGGACGGGGACATTTTAGGGGACATGTTAGGTTACGAGAACGGTTTAGGGTTAGCGTACGTGTTATGGTACGGGTTAGTGTTAGCGTACGGGTTAGGATTATTGGACGGGTTAGGGTAAGGCTTCGGGTAAGGCTAATGGTTAGGCATAGGGTTAGGTTTAGGTTTAGGGTTAGGGTTACGGGACAGGGGCGGTTTAGGGGACAGGTTAGGGTACGACAAAGGTTTAGGGTGAGCGTACGTGTTAGGGTACGGGTTAGTGTTAGCGTACGTGTTAGGATTAGGGTACGGCTTAGGGTAAGGCTTCGGGTAAGGGTTAGGGTTAGAGTTAGGGTTAGGGTTAGTGTTAGGGGATGGGGACGGTTTAGGGGACAGGTTAGTGTACGACAATGTTTTAGGGTGAGTGTACGTGTTAGGGTATGGGTTAGTGTTCGCGTACGGTTTAGGATTAGGGGACGGGTTAGGGTAAGGCTTCGGGTAAGGGTTAGGGTTAGGGTTAGGTTTAGGGTTAGGGTTAGGGGACGGGGACGGATTAGGGGACAGTTTCGTGTACAACAACGGTTTAGGCTGAGCGTACGTGTTAGGGTATGTGTTAGTGGTAGCGTACGTGTTAGGATTACGGGACGGGTTAGTGTAAGGCTTCGGGTAAGGTTTATGGTTAGTTTTAAGGTTAGCGTTAGGGTTAGGGGACGGGGACGGTTTAGCGGACAGGTTAGGGTATGACAACGCTTTAGGGTGAGCGTACGTCTTAGGGTACGGGATTGTGTTGGCGTATGGGTTAGGATTAGGGGACGGGTTAGGGTAAGGCTTCGGGTAAGGGTTGGGTTTAGGGTTAGGGTTGGGTTAGGGTTAGTGTTAGGGGACAGGGACAGTTTAGAGGACATGTTAGGGTGCAACAGCGGTTTAGGGTGAGCGTACATGCTAGGGTACGATTTAGTGTTAGTGTATGGGTTAGGATTAGGGGACGGCTTAGGGTAAGGCTTCGGGTAAGGGTTAGGGTTAGGGTTAGGGTTAGGGTTATGGGACCGGGACGGTTTTGGGGACATGTTAGGGTACGACAATGGTTTAGGTTGGGCGTACGTGTTAGGGTACGGATTAGTGTTAGCATACGGGTTAGGATTAGGGGACGGGTCAGTGTAAGACTACGGGTAAGGGTTAGGGTTAGGGTTAAGGTTAGGGGATGGGGACGGTTTAGGGGACAGGTTAGGGTACGACAACTGTTTAGTGTGAGCGTACGTGTTAGGGTACTCGTTAGTGTTAGCATACGGGTTAGGTTTAGGGGACGGGTTAGAGTAAAACTTCGCGTAAGGGTTAGTGTTAGGGTTAGGGGAAGGGGACGGTTTAGGGGACAGGTTAGGGTAAGACAAAGTTTTAGGTTGAGCGAACGTGTTAGGGTATGGATTAGTGTTAGCGTACGGGTTAGGATTAGGGGACGGGTTAGTGTAAGGCTTCGGGTAAGGGTTAGGTTTAGGGTTAGTGTTAGGGTTAGGGGACGGGGACAGTTTAAGGGACAGGTTAGGGTACGAAAACGGTTTAGGGTGAGTGTACATGTTAGGGTACGTGTCAGTGTTAGCGTACGGGTTAGGATTAGGTGACGGGTTAGTTTAAGGCATCGGGTGAGGGTTAGGGTTAGGGTTAAGTTTAGTGTTAGGTTTAGGGGTCGGGGATGGTTTAGGGGACAGGTTAGGGTACGACTATGGTTTAGTGTGAGCGTACGTGTTAGGGTACGGGTTAGTGTTAGCATACGGGTTAGGATTAGGGAATGGGTTAGGGTAAGGCGTCGTGTAAGGGTTAGGGTTAGTGTTAGGGTTAGGGTTAGGGTTAAGGTACGGGGACGGTTTAGGGGACAGTTTAGGGTACGACAACGGTTTAGGGTGAGGGTACGTGTTAGGGTACTGGTTAGTGTTAGCGTACGGGTTAGGATTAGGGGACTGGTTAAGGTAAGGCCTCGGGTAAGGGTTAGGGTTAGGGTTAGGTTTAGGGTTAGAGGTTTGGGACGGTTTAGGGGACAGTTTAGGGTACGACAATGTTTTAGGGTGATTGTACGTGTTAGGGTACGGGTTAGTGTTAGCGTACGGTTTAGGATTAGGTGAGGGGTTAGGGTAAGGCTTTGTGTAAGGTTTAGGGCTAGGTTTAGGGTTAGGGTTAGGGTTAGGGTTAGGGGACGGTGACGTTTTAGGGGACAGGTTAGTGTACGACAACGGTTTAGGGTGAGTGTACGTGTTGGGGTACGGGTTAGTGTTCGCGTACGGTTTAGGATTAGGGGACGGGTTAGGGTAAGGCTTCGGCTAAGGGTTAGGGTTAGGGTTAGGTTTAGGGTTAGGGTTAGGGGACGGGCACTGATTAGGGGACAGGTTCGGGTACGACAACGGTTTAGGGTGAGCGTACGTGTTAGGGTATGGGTTAGTGTTAGCGTACGGGTTAGGATTAGGGGACGGGTTAGTGTAAGGCTTCGGGTAAGGTTTATGGTTAGGTTTAAATTTAGCCTTACGGTTAGGGGACGGGGTCGGTTTAAGGGACAGGTTAGGGTACGACAACGCTTTAGGGTTAGCGTACGTCTTAGGGTACGGATTAGTGTTAGCTTACGGGTTAGGATTAGGGGACGTGTTAGGGTAAGGCTTCGGGTAAGGGTTAGGTTTAGGGTTAGAGTTTGGTTAGGGTTAGGGGACAGGGACGGTTTAGAGGACACGTTAGGGTGCAACAGCGGTTTAGGGTGAGCGTACATGCTAGGGTATGATTTAGTGTTAGCCTACGGGTTAGGATTAGGTGACGGCTTAGGGTACGGCTTCGGGTAAGCGATAGGGTTAGGGTTAGGGTTAGCGTTAGGGGACGGGGACAGTTTTGGGGACAGGTTAGGGTACGACAATGGTTTAGGTTGGACGTATGTGTTAGGGTACAGATTAGTGTTAGCATACGGGTTAGGATTAGGGGACGGGTTAGGGTAAGACTACGGGTAAGGGTTAGGGTTAGGGTTAGGGTTAGGGGATGGGGACGGTTTAGGGGACAGGTTAGGGTACGTCAACTGTTTAGGGTGAGCGTACGTGTTAGGGTACTTGTTAGTGTTAGTGTACGGGTTAGGTTTAGGGGACGGGTTAGGGTAAGACTTCGGGTAAGTGTTAGTGTTAGGGTTAGGGGACGGGGACGGTTTACGGGACAGGTTAGGGTACGACAACGGTTTAGGGTGAGCGAACGTGTTAGGGTATGGGTTAGTGTTAGCGTACGGGTTAGGATTAGGGGACGTGTTATGGTAAGTCATCGGGTAAGGGTTAGGTTTACGGTTAAGTTTAGTGTTAGGGTTAGGGGTCGTGGACGGTTTAGGGGACAGGTTAGGGTACGACTATGGTTTAGGGTGAGCGTACGTGTTAGAGTACGGGTTAGTGTTAGCATACAGGTTAGGATTAGGGAACGGGTTAGGGTAAGGCTTCAGGTAAGGGTTAGGGTTAGGGTTAGGGTTAGGGTTAGGGTTAAGGGACGGGGACGGTTTAGGGGACAGTTTAGGGTACGACAACGGTTTAGGGTGAGGGTAGGTGTTAGGGTACGTGTTAGTGTTAGCGTACGGGTTAGGATTATGTTACGGGTTAGGGTAAGGCTTCGGGTAAGGGTTAGGGTTAGTATTAGGGTTAGGGTTAGTGTTAGGGTTAGGTGTTGGGGACGGTTTAGGGGACAGTTTAGGGTACGACAATGTTTTATGATGATTGTACGTGTTAGGGTACGGGTTAGTGTTAGCGTACGTGTTAGGATTAGGCGAGGGGTTAGGGTAAGGCTTCGGGTAAGGGTTAGGGTTAGGGTTAGGGTTAGGGTTAGGGTTAGGGTTAGGGGACCGTGACGGTTTAGGGGACAGGTTAGTGTACAACAACAGTTTAGGGAGAGCGTAGGTGTTAGGGTACAGTTTAGTGTTAGCGTACGAGTTAGGATTAGGGTACGGGTTAGGGTAAGGCTTCGGGTGAGGGTTTGGGTTAGGTTTAGGGTTAGGGTTATGGGACGGGAACGGTTTAGGGGACAGGTTAAGGTACGACAATGGTTTAGGGTGCGCGTACGTGTTAGGGTATGGGTTAGTGTTAGCGTACGGGTTAAGATTAAGGGACGGGTTAGGGTAAGGCTACGGGTAAGTTTTAGGGTTAGGGTTAGGGTTAAGTGGCGAGTACAGTTTAGGGTATAGGTTAGGGTACGACAACAATTTAGGGAGAGCGTACCTGTTAGGGTATGGGTTAGGGTTAGCGTACAGGTTAGGATTAGGCTACGTGTTAGTCTAAGGCTTCGGGTAAGGTTTAGGGTTACGGTTGTGGTTAGGGGACGGGGACAGTTTATGGGACAGGTTAGGGTACGACAACGGTTTAGGGTGAGCGTACGTGTTAGGGTACAGGTTAGTGTTAGCGTACGCGTTAGGATTAGGTGTCGGGTGAGTGTAAGACTTCAGGTAAGTATTAGGGTTAGGGTTAGGGTTAGGGGACGGGGATGGTTTAAGGGACAGGTCAGGGTACGACAACGGTTTAGGGTGAGTGTACGTGTTAGGGTACGGGTTAGTGTTAGCTTCCGGGTTAGGATTAGGGGACGGTTTAGCATAAGGCTTCGGGTAAGGGTGAGTGTTAGGGTTAGGTTTAGGGTTAACGTTAGGGGACGGGGACGGTTTAGGGGACAGGTTAGGGTACGACAACGGTTTAGGGTGAGCGTACGTGTTAGGGTATGGGTTAGTGTTAGCGTACAGTTTAGGATTAGGGGACGGTTTAGGGTAAGGCTTCGGGTAAGGTTTAGGGTTAGGGTTAGGGTTAGGGTTATTGTTAGGGTACGGTTTAGGGGTCAGGTTAGTGTACGCCAATGGTTTAGGGTGAGCGTACGTGTTAGGGTACGGGTTAGTGTTAGCGTACAGTTTAGGATTAGGGAACGGGTTAGGGTAAGGCTTCGGATAAGTGTTAGGGTTAGGGGTAGGGTTAGGGTTAGTGTTAGGGGACGGGGACGGTTTAGGGGACAGGTTAGGTTACGACAACGATTTAGGCTGAGCGTACGTGTTTGGGTATGGGTTAGTGTTAGCGTACGGCTTAGGATTAGGGGACGGGTTAGGGTAAGGCTTCGGGTAAGGGTTAGGGTTAGGGTTAGGGTTAGGGTTAGGGGACGGGGACGGGGACGGTTTAGGTGACAGGTTAGGGTACGAAAACAGTTTAGGGTGAGCATACGTGTTAGGGTACGGGTTAGTGTTAGCGTACGGGTTAGGATTAGGGGACGGCTTAGTGTAAGGCTTCGGGTAAGGGTTAGGGTTAGGGTTACGTTTAGGGTTAGGGGACGGGGACGGTTTAGGGTACAGGTTAGCGTATGACAACAGTTTAGTGTGAGCGTACAAGTTAGGGTATGGATTAGTGTTAGCGTACGGGTTAGTATTAGGGGACGGGTTAGGGTAAGGCTTCAGGTAAGGGGTAGGGATAGGGTTAGGGTTAGGGTTAGTGGACGGGGACGGTTTAGGGGACAGGTTAGGGTACGATCACGGTTTAGGGTGAGCGTACGTTTTAGGGTATGGGTTAGTGTTAGCGTACGTGATAGGTTTACGGGACGGGTTAGGGTAAGGCTTCGGGTAAGATTTAGGGTTAGGGTTAGAGAACGGGGACGGTTTAGGGGACATGTTAGGGTACGACAACGGTTTAGGGTGAGCGTACATGTTTGGGTACGGGTTACTGTTACCGTACGGGTTAGGATTAGGGGACGGGTTACGTTAAGCCTTCGGGTAAGGGTTAGGATAAGGGTTAGGTTTAGGTGACGGCGACGGTTTAGGGGACAGGTTAGGGTACGACAACGGTTTAGGGTGAGCGTACGTGTTAGCATATGGGTTAGTGTTAGCGTACGGGTTAGGATTATGGGATGGGTTAGGTTAAGGCTTCAGGTAAGTGTTTGGGTTAGGGTTAGTGTTAGGGTTAGGGCTAGGGTTAGGGTTATGGGACGGGGACCGTTTAGGGGACAGTTTAGGGTACGACAACGGTTTAGGGTGAGCGTACATGTTAGTGTACTGGTTAGTGATAGCCTACGGGTTAGGATAAAGGGACGGGTAAGTGTAAGGCTTTGGGTAGGGGTTAGTGTTAGGGTTAGGGTTAGGGTTAGTGTTAGGGGACGGGGAAGGTTTAGCGGACAGGTTAGTTTAGGAGAACGGTTTAGGTTGATCGTACGTGTTAGGGTATGGGATAGTGTTAGCATACGTGTTAGGATTGGGGACGTGTTAGTGGAAGGCTTCGAGTAAGGGTTAGGGTTAGGGTTAGGTTTAGGGGACGGGGACGGTTTAGGATACAGATTAGGATACGACAACAGTGTAGGTTGAGCGTACGTGTTAGGGTACGGGTTAGTGTTAGCGTACGGTTTAGGATTAAGTGACGGTTTAGCATAAGACTTTGGGTAAGGGTTAGGTTTAGGGTTATGTTTAGGGTTAGGGTTAGGGGACGAGGACGATTTAGGTGACAGTTTAGGGTACAGCAACGGTTTAGGGTGAGTGTAGGTTTTATGGTACGGGTTATGGTGAGGGTTAGGGTTAGGGGATGAGGACGATTTAGGGGACAGTTTACCGTACGACAACGGTTTAGTGTGAGCGTACGTGTTAGGGTACGGGTTAGTGTTAGCGTATGGGTTAGGATTAGGGAACGGGTTAGGTTAAGGCTTCGGGTAAAGGTTAGTGTATGGCTTTTCTATTATATATTTGGCATATGGGCCGGAGTCTGTGCTAATTTCAATCTCTGGTTTTATGCGGCACCCTAACTCACCTTTCCCCATAAGCAAGCGAAAGTTGTTTTTCTAAATTTGAAACCCTGTTCTCTATTGTAATTCAGTTCATGTGTAATCAAGTTTACATCTCGTGTATTAGTCATATCTTATGATGTTTCTTTTTCTCTGTGACGTATTTCACGTAGTATCACCGTACCTGAAGCCACTCAGTATGCCGCTTCGGGCCTGATGTCAGAGATTTCATTGCTGAGTGATATTCCATTGTACGTACGTACCACAAGTTCTTTATCCATTTTTCGCTTTCTGGGATATTGAACTTGTACCGTAGACGAGGTTCTTGTAAACAGAGCCGTCCCAAACTTTGGGGCGGCTGTGTGTTTTTGATTTTAATTTCCCTAAGCTATAGGACCATAAGTGTAAGTGCCATAGGCTGTGTTTCTTCGTTTCTTACGTGTTTCAGGAAACACCATACACTTCTCCAGAGTGGCTGTTGGCAATTTACATCCCGCCCATCAGCAAAACAATGCTCCCTCTTCTCCATGGCCTGTCCTGCCTTTCTAGATTTTACACTTTTTTCAGATGGCCGTTTTGACCGGGGGGTAGTGAGAGTTCAATGTAGTGCAGATTTCCTTTACAGGCTTGCTTGGTTGGCCAAAAAGGGCGTATGCGTTTTTTCCTGAATATATTCAGGAAAAAACGCATACGCCCTTTTTGGCCAAGTGCATCATTGTCGACGTTCTGCCTCTTTTCCTATGCTTTAAGTGCAATTCCAGTCTACCCCCTGAAATCGTTTCCCTGTAATTCTGCCCCGCTTTCAAGTCCTCTTCGCAGGCTTACTTCAATATATTTTTGGACGTTAGCTGTCACTTATAACTCTGCAGGTTTGTGAATTACAGTGCCCCTGAGCTCTTTCTTCAACTCGCTTTCTTGTGAGCTGGGCAACAAATCCCATTATTGCTTCAAGGCCTAATGTGTTTATGGCAGGGCACGCTGAGCCTTTGGTTAATTCCTCTTCCTTGTGGGAAATGAGCGTTACATTTACCAGTGCAGACACCTACAGCTAGTCTCTTATTGGTTCTCCCTATTCCTGTTCATCTTGCGCAGAAATTGCAAGCTGTGCCAAACAGGAGGTTAAAGGCACTGACTCTCCAAGTGGGGAGAGAGTTAGTAAAGCGTCTGGAATGGTGAACCCGAATACCAGGGGACGAAAACTGAGATGCATTTAGAAACGTTTCTGAATCACACGGTGGACCATGCTCTGGGTTTCCCATGCATGTTTTAGCTGAAGGAAGAATCCCTTGTACCTGGAGAGTTGGGACCCATGGAATGGGTACCATGCAGTATGACCAAAAGGTCTGCATTTGCTCACTGTACCTCATCAATTCTATCATCCCGAAGTATCCATCTTTATGTTTCACCCAGCTCTGTGTGTAGATGTGGTAAATCCAGGTTGCATCACAAGCCCTGATTGAATTATTTAAGAATTGCTCTCTATTTCACTGTCATTGTGTTTTGTTTTCGAAATTTATTTTGATACTGGGATTTATCGGATTTTCACTGCTGCGTTTATCCGTCTGTACACACATTTGATGCACTTACTGAGACATATAAATCCATGGGTTTTAAGTTTCTTCCTATTCAGATATATTCCTAGGCGTTGAATATGTGGTGTTGAGTCCATTTCTTTAAGCAAGGGGTAGGTCTTGTGTATTAGAAATTTGGCTTATGGAACGTTATCTGCGCTAATTTAAATCTCTGGTTTCATCCGGCACCCCAACTCACCTTTCCCCATAAGCAAGCGCAAGTTGTATTTCTAAATTTGAGACCCTGTTCTCTATTGTAATTCAGTTCATGTGTAGTCAAGTTTACATCCCGTGTATTAGTCATACCTAATGATGTTTCTCTTTCTGTGTGACTTATTTCACGTAGAATCACCGTACCCGAATCCTGCCACTATGCCGCTACGGGCCTGATGACATAGATTTCATTGCTCAGTGATATTCCATTTTACGTACATACCACAACTTCTTTATCCATTTTTCGCTTTCTGGGATATTTAACTTGTACCGTAGACGAGGTTCTTGTAAACAGAGCCGTCGCAAACCTTGGGGTGGCTGTGTGTTTTTGATTTTAATTTCCCTAAGCTATAGGACCATAAGTGTAAGTGCCATAGGCTGTGTTGCTTCGTTTCTTACGTGTTTCAGGAAACACCATACACGTCTCCAGAGCAGCTGTTGGCAATTTACATCCCATCCATCAGCATAACAAGGCTCCCTGTTCTCCATGGCCTGTCCTGCCTTTCTGGATTTTACACTTTTTTCAGATGGCCCTTTTGACCGGGGGGCAGTGAGACTTCATTGTAGTGCAGATTTCCTTCATAGGCTTGCTTGGTTGGCCAAAAAGTGCGTATACGTTTTTTCCTGAATATATTCAGGAAAAAACGCATACGCTCTTTTTGGCCGAGTGCATCATTGTCGACGATCTGCCTCTTTTCCTATGCTTTAAGTGCAATACCAGTCTATCCCCTGAAATAGCTTTCCTGAAATTCTGCCCCGCTTTCAAGTCCTCTTTGCAGGCTTACTTCAATATATTTCTGGAAGATAGCTGTCATTTACAACTCTGTAAGTTTGTGATTTACAGTGTCCCTGAGCTCCTTTCTTCAGCTAGCTTTCTTGTGAGCTGGCCGCAAAACCACCGGATTGTTTCAGGCCCTAATCTGGTTCTGGCAGGCATGCTGAGCCTTTGGCTAATTCTTCTTCCTTGTGGGAAATGAGCATTCCATTTGCCTGTGCAGACACCTACAGCTAGTCTCTCTTTGGTTCTCCCTATTCCTGTTCATCTTGTGCAGAAATCGCAAACTGTGCCAAAGAGGAGGTTAAAGGCACTGACTCTCCAAGTGGGGAGAGTGTTAGTAAAGCGTCTGGAATGGTGAACCTGAATACCAGGAGACAAAAACTGAGATGCATTTAAAAACTTTTCTCAATCACATGGTGGACCATACTCTGTGTTTCCCATGTATGTTTTAACTGACGGAAGATTCGCTTAAACCTGGAGAGTTGGGACCCATGGAATGGGTATCATGCAGTATGACTTCAAACGGTCTGCATTTGCTCACCAATCCTCACCAGTGCTATCAGCCCGAAGTGTCCAGCCCTATGTCTCACCAGCTCTGGGTGTCGATGTGGGAAATCCATGTTGCATCACAAGCCCTGAGTGAATTATTTAAGAATTCTTGTCTATTTCACTGTCATTTTGTTTTGTGTTTAAAATTTATTTTGGTAATGGGATTTATCGGATTTTCACTGCTGCGTTTTTGCCGCTGTACACATGCTTGATTCTCTTATGGAGACATATAAATCCATGGGTTTTAAGGTTGTTACCAGTCAGGTATATTCCTAAGTGTTGAATATGTGGTGTTGAGTCCACTTCGTTGAGCAAGGAGTAGGTCTTGTCTATTACATATTTGGCTTTTGGAACGGTATCTGTGCTAATTTCAATCTCTGGTTTTATGCAGCACCCCAACTCACCTTTCTCCATAAGAAAGCATAAGTTGGTTTCCTTAATTTGAGACCGTGTTCTGTTTTGTAATTCAGTGCATGTGTAGCCAAGTTTATATTCCATGTATTAGTGATATCTTATGTGTTTTTCTTTTAGTATTTTGTGACTTTTTATGATCATACTTAAGTCCTCTGGAGTTGTTACAAATGGCAATATTTCATTATTTTCCGGGCTGAGTAATATTCCACTCTACCTAAGTACCTCATCTCTATCCATTTTTTCCCTCCAGAGACATTTATGTTATATCCTAGTCGAGGATCTTTTAAACAGAGAGGCGGTAAACTTTGGCGTGCCTGTGTCCTCCCCATTTTTGTTTTTCCCAAGATATACGTCCATGAGTGCAAGTGCCCTGTGCTCCGTAGCTCATTTTTTAGATGCTTTAGTAAACACAATACACTTATCCAGAGTGAACGTTGGCAACCTACATTTCCACTATAAGCCTCACAGTGCTCCCTTTTCTCCTTGCCCTGTCCTGCATTTCTGGTGTTTACGCTTTATGAGGACGGCTCTTCTGACTGATGCAAAGTGATGTGTTTTGTAGTATTGATTTCCAGTGCCCACCTGTTTGGTTGGCTAAAAATGTGTATGCCCTTTTCTTGAATTTATACAGAAAAAGATGCATACACCCTTTTTGGCCAACTGCAATGTTGGCAATGTTCAGCCCCTTTTCTTGTGCTTAATGGCGAGTCCTTTCTACCTCTTCCAATCCCTTTCCTGCCATTCTCTGTTGCTTACAAGTCCTTTTTTCTGACCTTCCTCAAGACATTTTTCAGTGATAGATATTTTGAGCTCTGCAGTTTCGTGAATTTTGTGCCCCTGAGTTCCATTTTTCCACTTGTGTTTATGGGAACTGGCCACAAAGCAGCCGGATTTCCTCAAGCCCTATTCTGTTTCCATGGGCAACCCTAGCCTTTGGTTAATTCGTCTTCCTGATTGGAAATTAGAGTGACATGTGCCTGTCTGAACACCTAGGACTTGTCTCTCATTGTTCCTCCTCCTTCCGCTTCATCCTCTGGACAAATTCCAAACTGTGCACAACAGGATGTTGACAGTGCTGACATCTCCAAGTGGGGAGACTGTTAGTAAAGACTCTGGAGGGGTGAACCCGAGCACCAGGTGATGAGGAGATGAGATTCCTTTTCCAAACTCTTCCCGATCAGACGGTATACCATCCTCTGTGTGTGACAGGCATGTTTTAGCTGTAGGAAGGGTCCCATTCATGTGAGGAGAACACCAGGGCTTTTTCAAAATCAGTGTCTCTCCGCAACCCAAACTGGGGGATTTTTTAAGCTATGGCTACACATATGTTCATTAAGGGCCTTGAGAAGTAGGCAGAGTCCAAACTTTAGATGATTGAAGTCTTCAGGGTCAGAAACACTCACCACCGGCTTCCCTTAGGTTCGATTTTAACTGTCAGTGATAGATGATGTCAATAAAAATATCTATTCTTTTTCAGATCATTTCCCCTTATAGGTTATTGAAAAATATTGAGTGTAGTTCCCTGTGCTATACAGTAGTTCCTTGTTGATGATCGATTTTATACATAGCATTGTGTATGTGTCAATCCCAAACTGTTAATTTATCCCTCCTCCCACCCTTTCCCATTTGGTAATAATAAATTATAAGATTTTTTACTTCTCAGAAATGGGGAAGCTGAAAGAGAGGTATCATTTTCAATGGAAAAGCATTTAAAACAAGATTGAAGCTTTAAGCAAGATTATTAGATGTACATGCTTGGAAAGAAATCACTTCGTTTCTCTAATATTGACCTGACACATAAGACAAACATTTTCACTGAACTTGCTTATAAGAAAGTGATGGAAATATCAAATGGAAGTGTTAGAAACATCTTATTTCTAACAGTGTATAACATCTTATACACTGTTCTCTGTTAATTACAGTATGGCTCACACATCTGTTTATTAAAGTTACAATGTTCTCAATTTCTGTTACTGATCCTCCAGAGTGTACCCCAACAAGTGTCCCCCTGCCCAGTGTCACTGGAGCCAACAGATTGAGACTGAGTTTGGTTCAGAAGCAAAGGAAACTTTATATTTTGATCAGAGAATGGAGAGGTGAGAGCATGTGCTACCCTGTGGGCTGTGGGCTGGGCTGCTGTGTAGAGATCCTGTCAGAGTCAGTGGGAGGGAAGCGGTGGAACTCTCGAGGGCCCTGTTGGCTACAGCTCAGGCTCTATATCGCAGAGTCTGCACTGGGCCCCAGGAGCTGCTGTGTCGACCCAGCCATTCTGCACTAGGAAATCTGGTCTGAAGTGCCGGGTGTGGAACCTCTGTATGCGGGACCCTAGGAGCACGTGAAATTAGACAAAGCACAAAGGATAAAAATGGTTAGACTTTATTTTATTGCCCAGATTCTATTTTTATCTCCCAGGGATTTTTAAGGGGCTTTGCCTGGGACAAACCTCTCTTCTGCCTTTTGTCCCCTTCCTCATTCTTGGAGTGCTGAGGGTGCAGACCTTTCTTCTGTAACTGCTCAGTGCTGAGTTAGGAGCCCTCACACTTGTGGGCGAGTGTCAGAACTTCTTCCCAGCAGTCTCCAGGTGACGTTGATTGTCCCCAGGTCTCCTGCCTCCGTGCTCGTCCGCCTGAGCACCAGTATTGGAAGTGTTATAGATTCTAATGATCTTTAAGGGTCCAGGAAGGAGATGTGCAGTGACGCTGTGAGGTCCAGTTTCACCCCGCCCCACATTTGTTGGGCCACCTTAGGCTGACCGTTTCTGCCAGCCTAGATGCTCTGACCAGTAGTCTGCACTTTCTTCAATTAGGCCCCTGAATTAACGTAAAAACAGCACCAGGTGTCAGGACCCTGCCCGCTCAACTCCCAGACAGTCCAGGGTCAGTGGTGATGAAGGACCATGATGGCCACTGAGTCAACAGCCTTTTGAAGTAAACAGGAGTCCAGCCGGTCTTATTGGCCACCATCATCACGGTGTCTGTAGGCTTTTCTATGGTGACAGCGTGATATACGGTTCCCCCGCCAAGACTATTAGCTCCCCTCCGGGTGCAGTAAGTCCTGCAAGCAGTAGTCTACTCTTTTGAGACACACTCTTGTTGTTTTATGAGAGAAACTCCAGGTCAAATGATGATCACACGAGTTGTCATGGTGCCCCGTTGTTCCCGGTTATCTCTCTGGAGGTTGGAGTTGGAGGGCCTCCACACTCGAGGTCAGTGTGCCCACGGAGCAAACCCTGCAACTTCAGGGCATGGTTGGGGGTTAGGATCACCACGTGGGGTCCTTTATCCTTAGGAGGGAGGTGGCCTTTTGGGCTGCTGATTTCCAGGTTTTTAGATACTGCCAGTATCTTGGCCAGATGTGGCGGTGGGCCAAGTCCCTTGGTGACCGTAGTTTATCCTACCTGGATGGCATTCTTGCATTGTTCCATTTCAAGTGGTCCCAGTTTTTACACTAATACTCCAATGGCGATTCACCTTTCACCAGGAATGTAAAGGTCAAAGGGTTTAGCTAAATTAGGGAGTTCCAGGGCAAGGGTCTGAATTGACTGCTCTTTCCATTCTTGAAAGGCCACTTCTGGATTCTATTCAAAAGAATCATCAACTTTTCCTTTCAGTGTTTCATATAGAGGCCCAGCTAGTAGACTGTAGTTAGGGATCCAGAAGCAGCAAACCCTGGCCTCCCCAGGAACCCCTAAGCTGTCTTCTAGTTTTAGAAAGGGGTAAGGCTGTAAATTGTTTCTTCCCTTTCCTGGGATGGGCTTCTCCAACCTTCTGTGAGAATTAAGCCCAGGCAGGTCACTGTAGTCTGTGCTATCTGAGCTTCTTCTTGGACAACTTCTATCCTTTATTGGCTTGGTAGTTCAGAGGCCTCCTTAGTAGGGCTGATGATCAGAATGTCGTCTGCATATTGAAGGAGTGTTTCCTTTTCCAGAAGTAGAACTTTTAGGTCTTTAGCTGAGCTTTCCCCAAAGATGGTGTGGGAATTTTTGAACCCTTGGTGCAAGATGGCCCGGAAGTATTGTTTTAGTTGTATGTTGAGTCCTGCCACTCACAAGCCAAAATGTCTTGTGACTCTGGGACTAATGGAATACAGAAGAAGGCATCATTGAACACTAATACAGAATACCAAGTCCTGGTGGTTGGTAAAATGACCAGCAGGCTGTAGGATTTAGGAACTACTGGAGGTATATCCTCGGTGGCTTCACCGACTGTCCTTACATCTTTTACCAGGACTCCAGCAGCCCATGGGGCTATCGAGGTCAGGCCAATCGCAGGATATGGAGCTCACCCGAGCAGGTACCCCACCCCCACCGCAGCCCATGGGGCTCTCGTGGTCAGGTCCCTCCCAGGACATGGGGTTCCCTGGGCAAGTCCCCTGCAGCCCATGGGGCTCTCGTGGTCAGGCCCCTCCCAGGATACAGAGCTACCCTTGCAGGTACCTTGGCAGGGCTGGGCACACAGGAACCGTGCACATAGCCCTCATTGCAGAGCACTCCCAGCTCACCTGTCGCTCAGATCTGACACAGAGCACCTCAGAGCAGGACTTGAACTAACAAACAGCAGCTCCAACAGGTCTGTGACCCTGGGCATCACTCTGTGTGGCCTCCCTCCACCTGGTCTTCCAGAGACTTCCACTGCACCCGGGGCACCAGGCCTCTGTCTCCACCCACCACCCACCCATCCTCTCCCTGACACCTGGGTTCCTCTCATTAGGAGAGGGTTTTCTTGAAGTTGTCTCCCACTCACGGGCCAGATAATATGATTAGAAAACAAGCCAGAGCTGCAGCCCCTTGTCTATCCTGACTCTCAGGAGCCCACACCTGTTCCTTGGAGCTGGCCGATTCAGCAAGTTCCATTTTCTGCAACTGTGAGCCCCTGAGGGGTGATTATTGGCTGGCCTGGGAAGCCTGACCGTGCCGGCCAGCCCTCCCCAGGTGTGCCTGGGTTCAGATCAATATAAATACCGCCCCAGGCAGCAAGAGCCCCTGCAGCTGTGCCTGACGCCATTTTCTCTGCCCTGTCAGCAGTCTCGGGGCTGGGCTGGTGGGAGGGAGTGAGAGGCCACGGCTTTGTGGGTGTCCCAGTGTGAGTGGGGCTCTGCTGGACTTTCTGCAGCAGTTGCCAAGATGCCACCTGCTAAAGAAGAGGATGTTTCACCCGTAGCTGCTGCTGGAATTTCTCCCTGGGCAGAGGTGAGGAAGGAAGAATGCAGTGGGGGCCGGGACAGCAGGGGTATCTCAGGCAGGGAAATGGAAAGCTTCCAGAAGAGCACCCAGGGCCAGGACCATCCTGGCTGACCTGCAGGCACCAAGTCGGCTGGCATGCTGTCGCTCATGTGGTTCCATGGCCCTTCCTCTAGGCTTTCAACTCCTTGTACATATTCAGGTGTTTTACCTGGGAAGGGTGGGAACATTGCAGCAGCAGCTGGCCTGGGGCTCGGCCCATGTTTACTCACAGATGCCTCGGCATGGTCCCTTAGCTTTGGATGAGGACGCTTGTTGCGTGGGGCCTGCTGGCTGAATGGGAGATGATTCCCCACCACTGACCAACTTCAGAATTGTTTACAACTGGAGCAAGTGCCCTGATATGATTTTCCTCTGTGTAACTGGTGGGTTCTGTTTTCATTTTTCTTTTTATCATTTTTGGTTCAAGGTAGATTTTATTCCTCTTTTCTGTATTTACAGATATATGCATGGAAATAATTTATTCATATAAATACATGTATGTGAAGGGCAGAATATTTTTTCTGTTTTACTTTTTTTAATTTTATTTTTTTAATTTAATTTTATTTTTTGTAGAGCAGGTTCTTATTGGTTATCTATTTTATACATATAAATGTATACATGCCAATCCCAATCTCTCAACTCCTCCCACCACCACCCCCGCAACAGCTTTCCTCCCTTGGTGTCCATGCGTTTGTTGTCTACATCTGTTGCTCTATTTCTGCCTTGCAAAACGGTTCATCTGTACAATTTTTTTACGTTCCACATATATGCATTAATATACAAGATTTGTTTTGTTTTTCTCTTTCTGACTTACTTCACTCTGTATGACAGTCTCTAGGTCCATCAACGTCTCTACAAATGACCCAATTTCATTCCTTTTTATGGCTTAGTAATATTCCATTTTATGTATGTACCACATCTTTATGCATTCGTCTGTCTGTGGGCATTTAGGTTGCTTCCATTACCTGGATATTGTAAATAGTGATGCAATGAACATTGCGGTGAATGTCTCTTTTTGATTTATGGTTTTGTCTGGGTATATGCCCAGTAGTGGGATTGCTGTATCGTATGGTAATTCTATCGTTAGTTTTATAAGAAACTCCATAATGCTCTCCACAGTGACTGTATCAATTTACATTCCCAACAATAGTGGAAGAGGGTTCCTTATATCCACACACTCTCCAGCATTTGTTGTTTGTAGATTTTCTGATGATGCCCATTCTAACAGGTGTGAGATGATACACCATGGATGGGTCCATTTCGTTGAGCAAAGAGTAGGTCTTGTCTATTACATATTTGGCTTATGGAACGGTATGTGTGCTAATTTCAATCTCTGGTTTTATACAGCACCCCAACTCAACTTTCCCCTTAAGCAAGCATAAGTGTTTATCTAAATGTGAGACTGTTCGGTTTTGTAATTCAGTTTATGTGTAGCCAAGTTTACACGCCCTCTATTAGTGATATCTTATGATAATTATCTTTCTCTATGCAACATATATCTCTTAGAATCATCATACTTAAATCCACTCAATTTGCTGCTACAGGCCTGATGACATTGATTTCGTTGCTGAGTGATATTCCGATGTACGTAAGTAGCACAAATTCTTTATCCATTTATTTCTTTCGGGGATACTTAATTTGTACTGGACTCGAGATTCTTGTAAACACAGCAGCCTTAAATTTTGTGTTGGCTGTGTCTTGTTGATTTTAATATTCCTAAGCTATAGGGCCATAAATGGAAGTGCCCTAGGCTCTGTAGCTTTGTTTTTTAGATGTTTCAGGATACACCATAAACATCTCCAGAGTGTCTGTTGGCAATTTACAACCCGCCCATCAGCATAACAAGGCTCCCTGTTCTCCATGGCCTGTCCTGCCTTTCTGGATTTTACACGTTTTTCAGATGGCCCTTTTGACGAATGGGAAATGAGACTTCATTTTAGTGCAGATTTCCATTGCTCGAGTGCTTGGTTGGCCAAAAAGGGCATATGCGTTTTTTTCCTGAATATAATCAGGAAAAAATGTATATGCACTTTTTGTCCAAGTGCATCACTGTCAAAGATCTGCCGCATTTCATATGCTTTAAATGCAAATCCGATCTACCTCCTGAAATATGATTCCTGCAATTCTGCCTCGTTTACAAGTCCTCTTCGCAGACTTACTTCAGTATATTTTTGCCAATAGCTGTCATTTATAACTCTGCAGGTGTGTGAATTACAGTGCCCGTGATTTCCTTTCTTAACTCACTTCCTTGTAAGCTGGCCACAAAACCGCAGGTTTCCTTCAGGCCATAATCAGGGTCTGGCACGGCACTCTGACCCTTTGGTTTATTCCTCTTCCTGGTGGGAAATTATAGTTAAATGTGCCCGTCCAGACATCTGCCTCACTCCCAGCCCCTTGGTGATGTGGGCCCTCTGGTGAGAGTCTGAGCCTGGTTGGTTTCCTCACACTTCTGTGAGGTGGGCCCTCTTCTCTGAGGTCACTCCTGCCTGGCTGGCACACACCGCTTTGGTGACTTCGGCCCTCTGGTGGCAGTTGGAGCCTGATGGGAGCCTCGTCCCCTCTGTGATGAGACACTCTGGCGTCAGGACCTAACTGCTGGGTTCCCACATTTTCTGATATGTGCTAAGTGGTGCGAGGGCACTCTTGCCAGGTTCCCATTCACATGGGCATGTGGGCCTTCTGCTCTAAGGTCCCAACCCCTGTGTTGTTCACAGTTTAATGACGTTGGCTCTCTGGTGTTAGTTCACTCAGGCCTAGATCCCATAGACTCTGTGCTCTGAGCCGCCTGCTGGTAGGTTCCAACTGCTGGATTCCCACCTTTTTTATTCTTTGGGCCCTCTGTTTTCAGGCTCCTCCTGCCTGCCTCACTCCCAGCCCCTTTTTGATGTAGGTCCTCTGGTTTGAGGCCACATGTGCCAGTTTCCTCACCTTTATTGATGTGGCCCCACTGGTGTGAGGACACTCCTGCCTGGTTCCCATCCCCTTGGTGATGTGGGCCCTCTGTTGAGAGTCTGATCCTGGCTGCATTCCTCACACTTCTGGGAGGTGGGCCCGCTGCTGTGAGGTCACTCCTGCCTGGCTGGCACACGTCACCTTGGCGATGTGGGCCCTCAGTTGGGAGTTGGTGCCTGTTAGGAGTCTCCTCCCCTCGGTAATGAGGACCCTCTGGCATCAGGCCCTAACTCATGGGCTTCCAGAAGTTTCTGATGTGCGCCCTGTAGTGCGAGTACACTCCTGCCAGTGTCCCATCCCCATGGGGATGTGGGCTTTCTGCTCTGAGGTCCCAACGGCTGGGTTGCTCACAGTTTCATGTTGAAGGCCCTCTGGTGTGAGTTCACTCTGGCCTGGACCCCATAGACTCGCTGCTCCTGGTGCCTGATGGGAGGTTCCAACTCTGGGATTCCTCACCTTTTTTATTCAATGCACGCCTGTTTTGAGGCTCCTCCTTCCTGCCTCACACCCAGCCCCTTGGTGATGTGTATCCTTTGGTTTGAATCCTCGTGTGCTGGGTCCCTCACCTTTCGATAATGTGGCCCCACTGGTGTGAGGACACTCCTTCCTGGTTCCCATCCCCTTGGTGATGTGGGCCCTCCAGTGAGAGTCTGATCCTGGCTGGGTTCCTCACCATTCTGTGAGGTGGGCCTTCTGCTGTGACGTCAATCCTGCCTGGCTGGCACACACCTCCTTGGCAACATCGGCCGTCTGGTGGAAATTGCAGCCTGCTGGTAGCCTCCTCCCCTCGGTGATGAGGGCCTTGTGGCATCAGGCCCTAACAGCTGGGTTCCCACATTTTCGGAAACATGCTAAGTTGTGCGAGGACACTCCTGCGAGGTTCCCATCCCCATGGGGTTGTGGGCCTTCTGCTCTGAGGTCCCACTATCTGGGTTGCTCATAGTTTCATGATGTGGGCCCTCTGCTGTGAGTTCACTGCAGCCTGGATCCCATAGACTGGGTGCTCTGGGCCACCTGTTGGGAGGTTCAAACTGCTGGATTACTCAGCTTTTTTATTCTATGGGCCTTGTGTTGTGAGGCTTCTCCTGACTGCCTCACTCTGAGCCCCTTTGAATTGTGGGTCTTCTGGTTTAGCCACATGTTCTGGGTTCCTCACCTTTTGATAATGTGGCCACAATGGTGTGAGGGTACTCCTGCGTTGTTCCGATCCCCTTGGTGATGTGGGCTCTCTGGTGAGATTCTTATCCTGGATGGGTTCTTCACCCTTCTGTGAGGTGGGCCCTGTGCTGTGAGGTAACTCCTGTCTAGCTTGCTCCCATTGCCTTTGTGACGTCGGCCCTCTGGTGGCATTTGGAGCCTGCTGGGAGCCTCCTCTCCTCAGTGATGAGGGTCCTCTGGCGTCCGGCTCTAACTGCTGGGCTCCCCATATTTTTTGATGTGTGCCCACTGGTGCGATGACACTCCTGCTTGGTTCCCTTCCCCATGGGGATGTGGGCCTTGTACTCTGAGGTCACAATGGCTGGGTTGCTTACAGTATCACGATGAGGGCCCTCTGCTGTGAGTTCACTGTGGCCTGGATCCGATAGCCTCGGTCCTCTGGGCCGCCTCCTGGGAAGTTCCAACTGCTGGATTCCTCACCTTTTATATACAATGGGTCATGTGTTGTGAGGTTAATCCTGCCTGCCTCACTCCGAGACCCATGGTGATGTGGGTCCTCTGGTTTGAGGCCACATGTTCTGAGTACCTCAACTTTCGATGATGTGGCCCCATGGGTGTGAGGACACTCCTGCCTGGTTCCCATCCCCTTGGTGATGTGGACCCTCTGCTGAGAGTCAGATCCTGGCTGGATTCGTCACACTTCTGAGAGGAAGGCCCTCTGCTGTGAGGAACATGCTGGGAGCCTCCTCCCCTCGGTGATGAGGGTCCCCTTGCGTCAGGCCCTAATTACTGGGCTCCCCACATTTTCTGATGTGTGCCCACTGGTGCGATGACACTCCTGCCAGGTTCCCATCCCCATGGGGTTTGGGCCTTCTACTGTGAAGTCCCAAAGACTGGGTTGCTCACAGTTTCATGTTGTGGGTCCTCTGCTGTGAGTTTACTGAGGCCTGGATCACATAGATTGGGTGCTCTGGGCCGCCTGCTGGGAGGTTCCCACCTGGATTCCTCAACTTTTTTATTCTATGGGCTCTGAGTTGTGAGGCTACTCCTGCCTGCCTCACTCTGAGCCCATTTGAGATGTGGGTTCTCTGGTTTAGGCCACATGTGCTGGGTTCCTCACCTTTCTATGATGTTGCCACACTGGTGTGAGGACACTCCTGCCTGGATCGTATCCCATTGGTCATGTGGGCACTCTGGTGAGAGTCTTATTCTGGCTAGGCTCCTCACCCTTCTGTGAGGTAGGCCCTCTGCTGTGAGGTCACTCCTGCCTGACTGGCACTCGTCACCTTGGGGACGTTGTACCTCAGCTGGGTGTTGGTGACTGCTGGGAGTCTCCTCCCCTCGGTAATGAGGGCTCTCTGGCGTCAGGCCTTAACCCCTGGGCTCCCAAAATTTTTTGATGTGCGCCCTGTGGTGCGAGTACACTCCTGCAAGGTTCCCAACCCCATGGGAATGTGGGCCTTCTGCTCTGAGTTCCCAATGCCTGGGTTGCTCACAGTTTCATGATGAGGGCCCTCTGCTGTGAGTTCACTGTGGCCTGGATCCCATAGCCATGGTGATCTGGGCTGCCTGCTGGGAAGCTCCAACTGCTGTATTCCTCACCTTTTTTATACAATGGGCCATGTGTTTTAAGGTTAAACCTGCCTGCCTCACATCGAGACCCATGGTGATGTGGGTCCTCTGGTTTGAGGCCACATATTCTGGGTACCTCAACTTCGATTTTGTGGCCTCATGGGTGTGAGGACACTGCTACCTGGTTCCCATCCCCTTGGTGATGTGGGCCCTCTGGTGAGAGTCTGATCCTGGCTGGGTACCTTAAACTTCTGTGAGGTGTGCCCTCTTATGTGAGGTCAATCCTGCCTGACTGCCTCATGTCGCCTTGGCGATGTGGGGACTCTGTTGGCCCCTGGAGCATGCTGGGAGCATCCTACCCTCATTAATGAGGGCTCTGGATAAAACGCATATGTCCTTTTTGGCCAAGTACATCATTGTCGACGTTCTGCCTCTTTTCCTATGCTTTAAGTGCAATTCCAGTCTATCCCCTGAAATTGTTTTCCTGAAATTCTGCCCCGCTTTCAAGTCCTGTTCGCAGGCTTACTTCAATACAATTTTGGACGATAGCTGTCATTTATAACTCTGCAGGTTTGTGAATTACAGAGACCTTGAACTCCTTTCTTCAACTTACTATCTTGTGAGCTGGGCACAACACCACAGAATTTCTTCAAAACCTAATCTGGTTACGGCAGGGCACGCTGAGCCTTTGGTTAATTCCTCTTCCTGGTGGGAAATGAGCGTTACATTTACCCGTGCAGACACCTACAGCTAGTCTATAATTGGTTCTCCCTATTCCTGTTCATCTTGCACAGAAATTGCAAGCTGTGCCAAACAGGAGGTTAAAGGAACTGACTCTCCAAGTGGGGAGAGTGTTAGTAAAGCGTCTGGAATGGTGAACACGAAAAACAGGGGACGAAAACTGAGATGCATTTATAAACGTTTCCCAATCACACAGTGGACCATACTCTGTGTTTCCCATGCATGTTTTACCTGAAGGAAGAATCCCTTGAACCTGGAGAGTTGGGACTCTTGGAATGGGTACCATGCAGTATGACTTCAAATGGTCTGCATTTGCTCACCGAAACTCACCAATGCTATCAGCCCGAAGTGTCCAGCCTTATGTCTCACCCAACTCTGGTTGTAGATGTGGTAAATCCAGGTTGCATCACAAGCCCTGAGTGAATTATTTAAGAATTGCTCTCTATTTCACTGTCATTGTGTTTTGTTATTGAAATTTATTTTGATAATGGGTTTTATCGGATTTTCACTGCTGCATTTATGCTGCTGTACACACACTTGATTCTCTTACGGAGACATATAAATTCATGGGTTTTAAGATTCTTCCCAGTCAGGTGTATTCCTAAGCGTTGAATATGTGGTGCTAAGTCCATCTCCTTGAGCAAAGATTAGGTCTAGTCTATAACATATT
The DNA here is from genome assembly GCF_963924675.1 of Phocoena phocoena. NCBI lineage: Eukaryota > Metazoa > Chordata > Mammalia > Artiodactyla > Phocoenidae > Phocoena > Phocoena phocoena. The sequence continues at coordinate 29,777 of NW_027077672.1, forward strand.
TGGCTTACAGAACGGTATCTGTGCTAATTTTAATCTCAGGCTTTATGCAGCACCGCAACTCACCTTTCCCCATAAGCAAGCACAAGTTGGTTTTCTAAAGTTGAGACCCTGTTCTCTATTGCAATTCAGTTCATGTGTAGTCAAGTTTATATCCCGTGTATTAGTGATATCTTATGATGTTTCTTTTTCTGTGTGACTTATTTCACGTAGAATCACCGTACCTGAATCCACTCAGTATGCCACTACGGCCTGATGACATAGATTTCATTGCTGAGTGATATTCCATTGTACGTACGTACCACAACTTCTTTATCCATTTTTCACTTTCTGGGATATTTAACTTGTACCATAGACAAGGTTCTTGTAGAAAGAGCCGTCCCAAACCTTGGGGTGCCTGTGTGTTTTTCATTTTAATTTCCCTAAGCTATAGGACCATAAGTTTAAGTGCCATAGGCTGTGTTGCTTCGTTTCTTACGTATTTCAGGAAACACCATACACTTCTCCAGAGTGGCTGTTGGCAATTTACATCCCGACCATCAGCATAACAAGGCTCCCTGTTCTCAATGGCCTGTCCTGCCTTTCTGGATATTACACTTTTTCCAGATGGCTCTTTTGACTGGGGGGCAGTGAGACTTCATTGAAATGCAAATTTCCTTTACAGGCTTGTTTGGTTGGCCAAAGAGGGCGTATGTGTTTTTTCCTGAATATATTCAGGAAAAAACGCATACGCCCTTTTTGGCCAAGTGCATCATTGTCGACGTTCTGCCTCTTTTCCTATGCTTTAAATGAAATTGCGCTCTACGCCCTGAAATCCTTTTCCTGAAATTCTGCCCCGCTTTCAAGTCCTCTTCACAGACTTACTTCAGTATATTTTTGGACGATAACTGTGATTTATAACTCTGCAGGTTTGTGAATTACAGTGCCCCCGAGCTCCTTTCTTCAACTCGCTTTCTTGCAGCTGGCTGAAAATCTGGAGGATTGCTTCAGGTGCTACTCTGGCTCTGACATGGCATGTTGAGCCTTTGGTTAATTCCTCTTCCTGGTGTGAAATGAGCATTACATTTGCCCGAGCAGGCACCTACGGCTAGTCTCTGATTGGTTCTCCCTATTACTGTTCATCTTGTACAGAAATTTCGAACTCTGCCAAACAGGAGGTTAAAGACACTGACTCTCCAAGTGGGGAGAGTGTTAGTCAAGCATCTGGAATAGTTAACACAAGTGCCAGGGGATAAAAACTGAGATGCGTTTAAAAACATTTCCCAGTCATACTGTGGACCATACTCTGGTTTTCTCATTCATGTTTTAGCTGAAGGAAGTATCCCTTGAACCTGGAGTGTTGGGACCCATGGAATGGGTACTATGCAGTATGACTACAAAGTGTCTGCATTTGCGCACCGAACATCACCAATGCTCTCAGCCCGAAGTGTCCAGCCTTATGTCTCACCCAGCTCTGGGTGTAGATGTGGTAAATCCAGGTTGCATGAGAAGCCCTGAGTGAATTATTTAAGGATTGCTCTCTACTGCACTGTCATTGTGTTTGTTTTTGAAATTTATTTTGATAATGAGATTTTTCGGATTTTCACTGCTGAGGTTATGCTGCTGTACACACGCTTGATTCTCTTACAGAGACATATAAATCCATGTGTTTTAAAAATTTTCCTAGTCAGGTATATTCCTCGGCGTTGAATATGGGGTGTTGAGTCCATTTCGTTGAGCAAGGAATAGGTCTTCTCTATTACATATTTGGGTTTTAGAATGGTATCTGTGCTAATTACAATCTCTGGTTTTATGCAGAACCCCACCTCACCTTTCCCATTAAGCAAGCATAACTTGGTCTTCTTAATTTGAGACCCTCTCCTCTTTTGTAATTCAGTTCATGTATAGCCAAGTTTACATTCCCTGTATTAGTGACATCTTATGATGTTTCTCTTTCTGTGTGACTTATTTCACGTATTATCATCGTACCTGAATCCAGTCATTATGCCGCGACGGGCCTGATGACATAGATTTCTTTGCTGGGTGATATTCCATTGTACGTACGTACTGCAATATCTTTGTCTATTTTTCGCCTTTTGGCATATATAACTTGTAGCGTAGACGAGGTGCTTGGAAACAGAGCCGTCCGAAACTTTGGGGTGGATGTGTGTTTTTGATCTTAATTTTCCTAACCTATAGGACAATAAGTGGAAGTGCGTTGGCTCTGTTGCTTTGTTTTTTAGGTATTCAGGAAACACCATATATTTCTCCAGAGTGTCTGTTGGCAATTTACATCACACCCATCATCATAACAAGGCTCTCTGTTCTCCATGCCCTGTCGTGCCTTTCTGGATTTTACTCTTTTTCAAGATGGCCCTTTTGAACGGGGGGCAGTGAGACTTCATTGTAGTGCAGATTTCCTTTACATGCTTGCTTGGTTGGCCAAAAAGAGCGTATGCGTTTTTTCCTAAATATATTCAGGAAAAAATGCATACGCCCTTTTTGGCCAAGTGCATCATTGTCGACGTTCTGCCTCTTTTCCTATTGTTTCAGGGCAATTCCAGTCTACCCCCTGCAATCGTTTCCCTGAAATTCTGCCCCGCTTTCAACTCCCCTTCGCAGGCTTACTTCAATATATTTTTGGAGGATAGCTGTCATTTATAACTCTGCAGGTTTGTGAATTACAGTGTCCCTGAGCTCCTTTCTTCAACTCGCTTTTTTGTGAGCGGGCACAAAATCGCAGGATTGCTTCAGGCCCTCATCTGTTTCTGGTAGGGCACGCTGAGATTTTGTTTAATTTCTCTTCCTGGTGGGAAATGAACGTTACATTTGCCCGTGCAGACACCTACAGCTAGTCCCTCATTGGTTTTCCCTATTCCTGTTCATCTTGCACAGAAATTGCAAGCTGTGCCAAAGAGGAGGTTAAAGGCACTGACTCTCCATGTGGGGAGAGTGTTGGTACAGCGTCTGGAATGGTGAACCCGAGGACCAGGATACCAAAACTGAGATGCATTTGAAATCCTTTCCCAATCACATGGTGGACCATATTCTGGGTTTCCCATGCATGTTTTAGGTGAAGGAAGAATCCCTTGAACCTGGAGAGTTGGGACCCATGGAATGGGTACCATGCAGTATGACTGCAAGGGGTCTGTATTTGCTCACCAAAACTCACTAATGCTATCAGCGTGAAGTGTCCAGCCTTATGTCTCAACCAGCTCTGGGTGTAGATGTGGTAAATCCCAGTTGCATCACATGCCCTGAGTGAATTGTTTAAGAATTGCTCTCAATTTCACTGTCTTTGTGTTTTCTTTTTGAAATTTATTTTGATAATGGGATTTATCGGATTTTCACTGCTGCGTTTATGCCGCTGTACACACGCTTGATTCTCTTATGGAGACATATAAATCCATGGGTTTTAACATTTTTCCTAGTCAGGTATATTCCTAGGCGTTGAATATGTGGTGTTGAGTCCATTTCTTTCAGCAAGGAGTAGGTCTTGTCTATTACATATTTGGCTTATGGAATGTTATCTGTGCTAATTTCAGACTCTGGTTTTATGCAGCACCCCAAGACACCTTTCCCCTTAAGCAAGCATTAGTTGGTTTTCTAAATTTGAGACCCTGTTCTGTTTTGTAATTCAGTTCATGTGTAGTCAAGTTTACATTCCGTGTATTAGTGATATCTTATGATGTTTCTTTTTCTGTGTGACGTAGTTCACGTAGAATCACCGTACCTGCATCCACTCACTATGCCGCTAAGGGCCTGATGACACAGATTTCATTGCTGAGTGATATTGCATTGTACGTACGTGCCACAACTTCTTTATCCATTTTTTGCTTTCTGGGATATTTACCTGATACTGTAGACGAGCTTCTGGTGAACACAGCCGTCCCAAATATTGGGGTGGCTGTCTCTTTTTGATTTTAATTTCCGTAAGCTATAGGACCATAAGTGGAAGTGCCATAGGCTGTGTTGCTTTGTTTCTTATGTGTTTCATGAAACACCATACACTTCTCCAGGGTGGTTGTTGGCAATTTACATCCTGACAATCAGCATAACAAGGCTCCCTTTTTTCCATGTACTGTCCTGCCTTTCTGCATTTTACACTTTTTTCAGATGGCCCTTTTGCCCGGGGAGCAGGGAGACTTCATTGTAGTGCAGATTTCCTTTACAGGCTTGCTTGGTTGGCCAAAAAGGGCGTATGCGTTTTTTCCTGAATATATTCAGGAAAAAACGCATACGCCCTTTTTGGCCAAGTGCATCATTGTCAACGTTCTGCCTCTTTTCCTATGCTTTCAGGGCTATTCCAGTCTACCTACTTCAATCGTTTTCCTGAAATTCTGCCCCGCATTCAAGTCCCCTTCGCAGGCTTACTTCAATATATTTTTGGAGGATAGCTGTCATTTATAACTCTGCAGGTTTGTGAATTACAGTGCCCCTGAGCTCCTTTCTTCAACTCGCATTCTTGTGAGCTGGGCACAAAACCGCAGGATTGCTTCAGGCCCTAATCTGTTTCCGGCAGGGCACTCTGAGCCTTTGGTTAATTCCTCTTCCTGGTGGGAAATGAGCGTTACATTTGCCCTTGCAGACACCTACAGCTAGTCTGTCATTGGTTCTCCCTATTCCTGTTCATCTTGCACAGAAATTGCAAGCTGTGCCAAACAGGAGGTTAAAGGCACTGACTCTCCAAGCGGGGAGAGTGTTAGTAAAGGATCTGGAATGGTGAACCCGAGGACCAGGATACGAAAACTGAGATGCATTTTAAATCATTTCCCAATCACATGGTGGGCCATACTCTGGGTTTCCCATGCATGTTTTAGCTGGAGGAAGAATCCCTTGAACCTGGAGTGTTGGGACCCATAGAATGGGTACCATGCAATATGATGTCAAAGGGTCTGCATTTGCTCACCAAAACTCACCAATGCTATCAGCCTGAAGTGTCCAGCCTTATGTCTCAAGAAACTCTGGGTGTGGATGTGGTAAATCCCGGTTGCATCACATGCTCTGAGTGAATTATTTGAGAATTGCTCCCTATTTCACTGTCTTTGTGTTTTGTTTTTGAAATTTATTTTGATAATGGGAATTATCGGATTTTCACTGATGCGTTTATGCCGCTGTACACTGGCTTGATTCTCTTACGGAGACATATAAATCCATGGGTTTTAAGATTCTACCTAGTCAGGTATATTCTTAGGCGTTGAATATGTGGTGTTGAGTCCATTTCGTTGTGCAAGGAGTAGGTCTTGTCTATTACATATATGGCTTATGGAATGTTATCTGTGCTAATTTCAGTCTCTGGTTTTATGCAGCACCCCAACGCACCTTTCCCCATAAGCAAGCACTAGTTGGTTTTCTAAATTTGAGACCCTGTTCTGTTTTGTAATTCAGTTCATGTGTAGTCAAGTTTACATTCCGTGTATCAGTGATATCTTATGATGTTTCTTTTTCTGTGTGACGTAGTTCACGTAGAATCACCGTACCTGCATCCACTCACTATGCCGCTAGGGGCCTGATGACACAGATTTCATTGCTGAGTGATATTCCTTTGTACGTACCTACCACAAACTCTTTATACAGTTTTTGCTTTCTGCGATATTTACCTGGTAGTGTAGACGAGCTCCTTGTGAACACAGCCGTCCCAAACTTTGTGGTGGCTGTCTCTTTTTGATTTTAATTTCCATAATCTATAGGACCATAAGTGGAAGTGTCATAGGCTGTGTTGCTTTGTTTCTTACGTGTTTCAGGAAACACCATACACTTCTCCAGGGTGGCTGTTGGCAATTTACATCCTGCCAATCAGCATAACAAGGCTCCCAGTTCTCCATATCCTGTCCTGCCTTTCTGGATTTTACACTTTTATCAGGTGGCCCTTTTGCCAGGTAGGGGCAGTGAGACTGCATTTCAGTGCAGATTTCTTTATAGGCTTGCTTGGTTGACCCAAAGGGGCGTATGCGTTTTTTCCTGAATATATTCAGGAGAAAACGCATACGCCCTTTTTGGCCAAGTGCATCATTGTCGACGTTCTGCCTCTTTTCCTGTGCTTTAAGGGCAATTCCAGTCTAGCTCCTGCAATCGTTTTCCTGAAATTCTGCCCTGCTTTCAAGTCCTCTTCGCAGCCTTAGTTCAGTATATTTTTGGACGATAGCTTTCATTTATAACTCTGCACGTTTGTGAATGACAGTGCCCCTGAGTTCCTTTCTTCAACCCCCCTTCTTGTGAGCTGGGCACAAAACTGCAGGATTGCTTCAGGCCCCAATCTGTTTCGGGCAGGGCACTCTGATCCTTTGGGTAATTCCTCTTCCTGGTGGGCAATGAGCGTTACATTTGCCCGTGCTGGCACCTACTACTTGTCTCTCATTGTTTATCCCTATTCCTGTTCATCTTGTGAAGAAATTGCGAAATGTGCCAAACAGGAGTTTAAACGCACTGTCTCTCCAAGTGGGCAGAGTGTTAGTAAAGCATCTGGAATGGTGAACCTGAGGAAGAGGATACGAAAACTGAGATGCATTTTAAATCGTTTCCCAATCACATGGTGGACCATACTCTGGGTTTCCCAATCATGCTGTAACTGAATAAAGAATCCCTTGAACCTGGAGAGTTGGGACCCATGGAATGGGTACCATGCAGTATAACTTCAAAGGGTCTGCATTTGCTCACAGAAACTCACCAATGCTATCAGCCCCTTGTGTCCAGCCTTATGTCTCACCCAGCTCTGGGTGTTGATGTGGTAAATCCAGGTTGCATCACAAGCCCTGAATGAATTATTTAAGAATTGCTCTCTATTTCACTGTCATTGTGTTTTGTTTTTGTAGTTTATTGTGATAACGGTATTTATCGGATTTTCACTGCTTCGTTTATGCCGCTGTACACACGCTTGATTCTCTTACGGAGACATATAAGTCCATGGGTTTTAATATTCTTACTAATCATGTATATTCCTAGGCATTGAATATCGCTTGTTGAGTCCATTTCATTGAGCAAGGAGTAGGTGTTGACTATTACATATTTGGCTTATGGAACGGTATCTGTGCTAATTTCAATCTCTGGTTTTATGCAGCACCCCAACTCACCTTTCCCCTTAAGGAAGCATAAGTTGGTTTTCTTAATTTGAAACCCTCTTCTCTTTTGTAATTCAGTTCATATGTAGCCATGTTAACATTCCATGTATTAGTAATATCTTATGTCTTTTTCTTTTTGAATTATATGACATCGAATGATCACACGTAACTCCTCTGGAGTTGTTACAACTGGCCGTATTTCATTGATTTCCAGGCTGAGTAATATTCCACTCTACATAAGCACCACATCTCTATCCATTTTTTCTCTGCAGAAACATTTAAGTTATATCCTAGTCGAGGAACTTTTAAACAGAGAGGTGGTAAACATTGGGGTGCCTGTGTCCTCTCGATTTTTGTTTTTCCCAAGATATACTTCCATGAGTGCAAGTGCCCTGTGCTCGGTAGCTCATTTTTTAGATGCTTTAGTAAACACAATACACTTATCCAGAGTGACCGTTGGCAATATACATTTCCACTATAAGACTCACAGGGCTCCCTTTTCTCCTTGCCCTGTCCTGCATTTCTGGTGTTTACACTTTATGAGGACGGCTCTTCTGACTGATGCAAAGTGATATGTTATGTAGTATTGATTTCCAGTGCCCACCTGTTTGGTTGGCCTAAAGAGTGTATGCCCTTTTCTTGAATATATACAGAAAAAGACGCATACACCCTTTTTGGCCAACTGCAATGTTGGCAATGTTCAGCCCCTTTTCTTGTGCTTAATGGCGAGTCCTTTCTACCTCTTCCAATCCCTTTCCTGCCATTCTCCATTGCTTACAAGTCCTTTTCTCTGACTTTCCTCAAGACATTTTTCAGTGATAGATATTTTCAACTCTGCAGTTTCGTGAATTTTAGTGCCCCTGAGTTCCATTTTCCAACTTGTGTTTATGGGAACTGGCCACAAAGCATCAGGATTCCTCAAGCCCTATTCTGTTTCCATGGGCAACCCTAGCCTTTGGTCAATTCGTCTTCCTGATTGGAAATTAGAGTGACATGTGCCTGTCCGAACACCTAGGACTTGTCTCTCATTGTTCCTCCTCCTTCCGCTTCATCCTCTGGACAAATTCCAAACTGTATGCAACAGGGTGTTGACAGTGCTGACATCTCCAAGTGGGGAGACTGTTAGTAAAGACGCTGGAGTGGTGAACCCTAGCACCAAGAGATGAGGAGATGAGATGCCTTTTCCAAACTTTTCCCGATCAGACGGTATACCATCCTCTGGGTGTGACAGGCATGTTTTAGGTGTAGGAAGGGTCCCATTCATGTGAGGAGAACACCAGGGGATTGTCAATATCAGTGTCTCTCCGCAACCCAAACTGGGGAATTTTTTAAGCTACGGCTACACATATGTTCATTAAGGGCCTTGGGAAGTAGGCAGAGTCCAAACTTTAGATGATTGAAGTCTTCAGGGTCAGAAGCACTCACCACTGTCTTCCCTTAGGTTCCATTTTTACTGTCATTGATGGATAATGTCAATAAAAATATCTATTCTTTTTCAGATCATTTCCCCTTATAGGTTATTGCAAAATATTGAGTGTAGTTCCCTGTGCTATACAGTAGTTCCTTGCTGACGATTTCATACATAGCAGTGTGTATGTGTTAATCCCAAACTGTTAATTTATCCCTCCTCCTACCATTTCCCTTTGGTAATAATAAATTATAAGATTTTATGCTTCTCAGAAATGGGGGAGCTGAAAGAGAGGTATCATTTTAAATGCAAAAGCATTTAAAACAAGATTGAAGCTTTAACCAAGATTATTAGATGTACATCCTTGGAAAGAAATCACTTTGTTTCTCTAATATTGACCTGACAAAGAAGACAGACCTTTTCACTGAACTTGCTTATAATAAAGTGATGGAAATATCAAATGGAAGTGTTAGAAACATCTTATTTTACCCGAGCCTTATACACTGTTCTATGTTAATTACAGTTTGGCTCACACATCTGTTCATTGAAGTTACAATGTTCTCAATTTCTGTTACTGATCCTCCAGAGTGGACGCCAACAAGTGTCCCCCTGCCCAGTGTCATTGGAGCCAATAGATCGAGACTGAGTTTGGTTCAAAAGCAAAGGAAACTTTATATTTTGATCAGAGAATGGAGAGGTGCTACCCTGTGGGCCGTGGGCTGGGCTGCTGTGTAGAGATCCTGTCAGAGTCACTGGGAGGGAGGGGGCTGAGCTCTCGAGGACCTGGTTGGCTGCAGCTCAGGCTCTATGTCACGGAGTCTGAACTGGGCCACAGGAGCTGAAGTGTCATCGAGCCATTCTGCTCTAGGAAATCTGGTCTGAAGTGCCGGGTGTGGAACCTCTGTATGCGGGACACTAGGAGCACCTGAAATTAGACAAAGCACAAAGGATAAAAAAGGTTAGACTTTATTTTATTGCCCAGATTCTATTTTTATCTCCCAGGGATTTTTAAGGGGCTTTGCCTGGGACAAACTCCTCTTCTGCCTTTTGTCCCTTTCCTCATTCTTGGAGTGCTACGGGTGCAGACCCTTCTTCTCTAACTGCTGAGTGCTGAGTTAGGAGGCCTCATACCCATGGGCGAGGGCCAAAACTTCTCCCCAGCAGCCTCCAGGTGACGTTGATTGTCCCCAGGCCTCCTGCCTCCCTGCTCGTCCGCCTGAGCACCAGTATTGGAAGTGTTATAGATTCTAATGACCTTTAAGGGTCCAGAAAGGAGATGTGCAGTGGCGCTGTGAGGTCCAGTTTCACCCCGCCGCACATTTGTTCAGCCACCTTAGGCTGACCATTTCTGCCAGCCTAGATGCTCTGACTGACCGTTTCTGCCAGCCTAGATGCTCTAACCAACAGTCTGCGCTTTCTTCCATTAGGCCCCTGAATTAATGTAAAAACAGCACCAGGTGTCAGGACCCTGCCCGCTCAGCTCCCAGACACTCCAGGGTTAGTGGTGATGAAGGATCATGATGGTCACTGAGTCAAGAGCCTTTGGAAGTAAACAGGAGTCCAGCCGGTCTTATTGGCCACCATCATCAGGGTGTCTGTAGGCTTTTCTATGGTGACAGCATGATATACGGTTCCCCTGCCAAGATTATTAGCTCCTCTCTGGGTACAGTAAGTACTGCAAGCAGTAGTCTACTCTTTTGGGACACACTCTTGTTGTTTTATGAGAGAAACTCCAGGTCAAGTGATGGTCACACGGGTCGTCATGGTGCCCCGTTGCCCCCGGTTATCTCTCTGGAGGTTGGAGTTGGAGGGCCTCCTCAATCGAGGTCAGTGTGCCCACGGAGCAAACCCTGCAACTTCAGGGCATGGTTGGGGGTTAGGATCACCACGTGGGGTCCGTTTCCCTTAGAAGGGAGGTGGCTTTTTGGGCTGCTGATATCTAGGTTTTCAGATACCACCAGTATCTTGGCCAGATGTGGCAGTGGGCCAAGCCCCTTGGTGACCATAGTTTATCCTACCTGGATGGCATTCTTGCATTGTTCCATTTCAAGTGGTCCCAGTTTTTGCACTAATACTCCAATGGCGATTCACCTTTCACCAGGAATGTAAAGGTCAAAGGGTTTAGCTAAATTAAGGAGTTCCAGGGCAAGGGTCTGAATTGACTGCTCTTTCCATTCTTGAAAGGCCACTTCTGGATTCTATTCAAAAGGATCATCATCTTTTCCTTTCAGTGTTTCATATAGAGGCCCAGCTAGTAGACTGTAGTTAGGGATCCAGAGGCAGGAAACCCTGGCTTCCCCAGGAACCCCTAAGCTGTCTTCTAGTTTCAGAAAGGGGTAAGGCTGTAAATTGTTTCTTCCCTTTCCTGGGATGGGCTTCTCCGACCTTCTGTGAGAATGAAGCCCAGGCAGGTCACCGTAGTCTGTGATATTTGAGCTTTTTCGTGGACAACTTCTATCCTTTATTGGCTTGGTAGTTCTGAGGCCTCCTTAGTAGGGCTGGCGATCAGAATGTCGTCTGAATATTGAAGGAGTGTTTCCTTTTCCAGAGGTAGAACTTTTAGGTCTTTAGCTGAGCTTTCCCCAAAGATGGTGTGGGAATTTTTGAACCCTTGGGGCAAGACAGCCTGGAAGTATTGTTTTAGTTGTATTTTGAGTCCTGTCACTGACAAGCCAAAATTTCTTGTGACTCTGGGACTAATGGAATACAAAAGAAGGCATCATTGAAGAGTAATACAGAATACCAAGTCCTGGTGGTTGGTAGAATGACCAGCAGGCTGTAGGATTTAGGAACTACTGGAGGTATATCCTCAGTGGCTTCACTGACTGTCCTGACATCCTTTACCAGGACTCCAGCAGCCCATGGGGTTCTCGAGGTCAGGCCAATCCCAGGATATGGAGCTCACCTGGGCAGGTACCCTACCCCCACCCCAGCCCACGGGGCTCTCGTGTTCAGGCCCCTCCCAGGATATGGGATTCCCTGGGCAGGTCCTCTGCAGTCCATGGGGCTCCCGTGGTCAGGCCCCTCCCAGGATACAGAGCTACCCTTGCAGGTACCGTGGCAGGGCTGGGCACACAGGAACCGTGCACATAGCCCTCATTGCAGAGCACTCCCAGCTCACCTGTCGCTCAGATCTGACACAGAGCACCTCAGAGCAGGACTTGAACTAACAAAGAGCAGCTCTGACAGGTCTGTGACCCTGGGCATCACTCTGTGCGGCCTCCCTCCACCTGGTCTTCCAGAGACTTCCACTGCACCCGGGGCACCAGGCCTCTGTCTCCACCCACCACCCACCCATCCTCTCCCTGACACCTGGGTTCCTCTCATTAGGAGAGGGTTTTCTTGAAGTTGTCTCCCACTCACGGGCCAGATAATATGATTAGAAAACAAGCCAGAGCTGCAGCCCCTTGTCTATCCTGACTCTCAGGAGCCCACACCTGTTCCTTGGAGCTGGCCGATTCAGCAAGTTCCATTTTCTGCAACTGTGAGCCCCTGAGGGGTGATTATTGGCTGGCCTGGGAAGCCTGACCGTGCCGGCCAGCCCTCCCCAGGTGTGCCTGGGTTCAGATCAATATAAATAACGCCCCAGGCAGCAAGAGCCCCTGCAGCTGTGCCTGACGCCATTTTCTCTGCCCTGTCAGCAGTCTCGGGGCTGGGCTGGTGGGAGGGAGTGAGAGGCCACGGCTTTGTGGGTGTCCCAGTGTGAGTGGGGCTCTGCTGGACTTTCTGCAGCAGTTGCCAAGATGCTACCTGCTAAAGAAGAGGATGTGTCACCCACACCTGCCGCTGGAATTTCTCCCTGGGCACAGGTGAGGAAGGAAGAAAGCAGTGGGGGCCGGGACAGCAGGGGTATCTCAGGCAGGGAAATGGAGAGCTTCCAGAAGAGCACCCAGGGCCAGGACCATCCTGGCTGGCCTGCAGGCACCAAGTCGGCTGGCATGCTGTCCCTCATGTGGCTCCATGGCCCTTCCTCTAGGTTTTCAAGTCCTTGTACATATTCAGGTGTTTAGCCTTGGAAGGGTGGGAACATTTCAGCAGCAGATGGCCTGGGGCTCAGCCCACGTTTACTCACAGATACCTCGGCACTGTCCCCCAGCTTTGCAGTGAGGATGCTTGTTGTGAGGAGCATGCTGGCTGAATGGGAGATGATTCCCCACCACTGACCAACTTCAGAATTGTTTGCAATTGGAGCAAGTGCCCTGAAACGGTTTTCCTCTGTGTAACTGGTGGGTTCTGTTCTTTTTTATCTTTTTTTCGTTTTTGGTTCAAGGTAGATTTATTCCTCTTTTGTGTATTTACAGATATAAGCATGGAAATAATTTATTCATATAAATACATGTATGTGAAGGGAAGAATATTTTTCTGTTTTATTTTTTTAATTTTATTTTTTTATTTTGAATTTAATTTTATATTTTTATACAGCAGGTTGTTTTTGGTTATCTACTTTATACATATAAATGTATACATACCAATCCCAATATCTCAACTCCTCCCACCACCATCCCCAACAGCTTTCCCCCCTTGTTGTCCATACGTTTGTTGTATACATGTGTTGCTCTATTTCTGCCTTGCAAAACGGTTCATCTGTACAATTTTTCTAGGTTCCACATATATGCATTAATATACAAGATTTGTTTTTCTCTTTCTGACTTACTTCACTCTGTATGACAGTCTCTAGATCCATCAACGTCTCTACAAATGTCCCAATTTCATTCCTTTTTATGGCTTAGTAACATTCCATTTTATATATGTACCACATCTTTATGCATTCGTCTGTCTGTGGGCATTTAGGTTGCTTCCATTTCCTGGATAGTGTAAATAGTGATGCAATGAACATTGTGGTGAATGTCTCTTTTTGATTTATGGTTTTGTCTGGGTATATGCCCAGTAGAGGGATTGCTGTATCATATGGTAATTCTATTCTTAGTTTTATAAGAAACTCCATAATGTTCTCCACAGTGACTGTATCAATTTACATTCCCAACAATAGTGGAAGAGGATTCCTTATCTCCACACCGTTTCCAGCATTTGTTGTTTGTAGATTTTCTGATGATGCCCATTCTAATAGGTGTGAGGTGATACACCATGGATGAGTCTATTTCGTTGAGCAAAGAGTAGGTCTTGTTTATTACGTATTTGGCTTATGGAATGGTATGTGTGCTAATTTCAATCTGTTTTTATACAGCAGCCCAACTCAACTTTCCCCTTAAGCAAGCATAAGGTTTTTATCTAACTGTGAGACTCTGTTCGGTTTTGTAATTCAGTTTATGTGTAGCCAAGTTTACACTCCCTCTATTAGTGATATCTTATGATAATTATCTTTCTTTGTGTGACATATTTCTCTTAGAATCATCATAATTGAATCCACTCAATTTGCTGCTACAGGCCTGATGACATTGATTTCACTGCTGAGTGATATTCCGTTGTACGTAAGTAGCACAACTTCTTTATCCATTTTTTTCTTTCTGGGATATTTAATTTGTACTCGACTCGAGGTTCTTGTAAACACAGCAGCCCTAAATTTTGTGTTGGCTGTGTCTTGTTGGTTTTAATTTTCCTAAGCTATAGGGCCAAAAGTGGAAGTGCCCTAGGCTCTGTAGCTTTGTTTTTTAGATGTTTCAGGATACACCATGAACATCTCCAGAGTGTCTGTTGGCAATTTACATCCCGCCCATCAGCAAAACACGGCTCCCTGTTCTCCATGGCCTGTCCTGTGTTTCTGGTTTTTACACTTTATTCAGATGGCCTTTTTGACGAATGGGAAATGTGACTTCATTGTAGTGTGGATTTCCATTGCTGGAGTGCTTGGTTGGCCAAAATGTTCATATGCGTTTTTTCCTGAATATATTCAGGAAAAATGTATACGCACTTTTTGTCCATGTGCATCACTGTCAAAGATCTGCCGCTTTTCATATGCTTTAAATGCAATTCCAATCTACCTCTTGAAATATGATTCCTGCAATTCTGCCTCGTTTTCAAGTCCTCTTTGCAGACTTACTTCGATATATTTTTGCCAATAGCTGTCATTTATCTCTGCAGGTTTGTGAATTACAGTGCCCCTGAGCTCCTTTCTTAACTCGCTTCCTTGTAAGCTGGCCACAAAACTGCAGGTTTCCTTCAGGCCGTAATCAGGGTCCGGCACGGCACTCTGAGCCTTTGGTTAATTCCTCTTCCTGGTGGGAAATTAGAGTTAAATGTGCCCCTCCAGACACCTGCCTCACTCCAAGCCACATGGTGATGTGTGTCCTCAGGTTTGAGGCCATATGTGATGGGTTCCTCATCTTTTGATGATGTGGCCCCACTGGTGTGTGGACACTCCTGCCTGGTTCCCATCCCCTTGGTGATGTGGGCCATCTGGTGAGACTCTGATCCTGGTTGGGTTCCTCACACATCCGTGAGGTGAGCCCTCTTCTCTGAGGTCACTCCTGCCTGGCTGGCACAACCCGCCTTGCTGACTTCGGCACCCTGGTGGCAGTTGGAGCCTGCTGGGAGTCTCCTTCCCTCGGTGATGAGGCCCTCTGGCGTCAGGCCCTAATGGCGGGGTTCCCACATTTTCTGATACGTGCTAAGTGGTGCGAGGGCACTCCTGCCAGGTTCCCATCCTCATGAGCGTGTGGGCCTTCTGTTCTGAGGTCCTAACGGCTGGGTTGCTCACACTTTCATGATGTGGGCCCTCTGCTGTGAGGTCAATCCTGCCTGGCTGGCGCACGTCGCCTTGGCAACGTGGATCCTCTGGTGGCAGTTGGAGCGTGCTGGGGCCTCCTCCCCTCAGTGATGAGGGCCTTCTGGTGTCAGGCCCTAAGGGCTGGGCTCCACACATTTTCTGATGTGTGCCCAGTGGTGCGAGTCACTCCTGCCAGGTTCCCATCCCCATGGGCATGTGGGACTTCTGTTCTGTGGTCCCAACTGCTGGGTTGCTCACAGTTTCATGATGTGGGCCCTTTGCTGTGTGTTCACTCTGGCCTGTATCCCATAGTGTCAGTGCTCTGGGCCTCCCGCTTGGAGATGCCAACTTCTCGATTCCTCACCTTTTTTATTCTATGGGCCCTCGGTTGTGCGTCTCCTACTGCATGCCTCACTCCCAGCCCGTTCGTGATGTGTGTCCCCTTGTTTGAGGCCACATGTGCTGTGTTCTTCACCTTTCTATAATGTGGCCACACTGGTGTGAGGACACTCTTGCCTGGTTCCCATTCCCTTGGTGATGTTGGCCCCACTGGTGTTAGGACAGTCTTGCCTGGTTCCCATCACCTTGGTGATGTTGGCCCTCTGGTGAGAGTCTGATCCTGGTTAGGTTCCTCACCCTTCTGTGAGGTGGGCCCTCTGCTCTGAGGTCACTCCTGCCTGGCTGGCACACCCCGCCTTGGCAACATCGGCCATATGGTGGCAGTTGGAGCCTGCTGGGAGCCTCCTCCCCTCGGTGATGAGGGCCCTCTGGTCTCAGGCCCTAACTGCTGGGTTCCCACATTTTCTGATTCGTGCTAAGTGGTGCAAGGACACTCCTGCCAGGTTCCCATCCCCATGGGGATGTGAGCCTTCTGCTCTGAGGTCCCAACGGCTGTGTTGCTCAAAGTTTCATGATGAGGGCCCTCTGGTGTGAGTTCACTCCGGCCTAGATCCCATAGCCTCGCTGCTCCTGGCTGCCTACCGGAGGTTCCAACTGTGGGATTCCTCACCTTTTTTATTCTATGTTCCCTCTGTTTTGAGGATCCTCCGGCCTGCCTCACTCCCAGCCCCTTGGTGATGTCTGTCTTCAGGTTTGAGGCCACGTGTGCTGGGTCCCTCAAATTATGGTGATGTAGCCCCACTGGTGTGAGGACACTCCTGCCTGGTTCCCATTCCCTTCGTGATGTTGGCCCTCTGGTGACAGTCTGATCCTTGTTGGGTTCCTCACACTTCTGTGAGGTGGGCTTTCTGCTCTGAGGTCACTCCTGCCTGGCTGGCACACCCCGCCTTGTTGATATCAGCCTTATGGTGGCAGTTGGAGCCTGCTGGGAGCCTCCTCCCCTCGGTGATGAGGGTCCTCTGGCCTCAGGTCCTAAGTGCTGGGTTCCCACATTTTCTGATTCGTGGAAGTGGGCCGAGGACACTCCTGTCAGGTTCCCATCCCCATAGGGATGTGGGCCTTCTTCTCTGAGGTCCCATCCGCCGGGTTGCTCACAGTTTCATCATGTGGGACTTCTGCTGTGAGTTCGCTGTGGCCTGGATCCCATAGACTCTGTGCCCTGGGCGGCCTACTGGCCGGTTCCAACTGCTGGATTCCTCACAACTTTTATTCTGTGGGCTCTGTTTTGTGAGGATACTCCTGCTTGCCTCACTCCTAGCCCCTTGGAGATGTGGGTCCCCTGTTTTAGGCCACATGTTCTGGGTTCCTCACCTTTCTATAATGTGGCCACACTGGTGTGAGGACCCTCCTGCCTGGTTCCGATCCCCTTGGTGATGTGGGCCCTCTGGTGAGAGTCTTATCCTGGCTGGTTTCCTCACCCTTCTGTGAGGTAGGCCCTCTGTGGTGAGGTCACTCCTGCCTGGCTGGCACACATCACCTTGGTGACGTGGGCCCTCAGTTGGGAGTTGGTGTCTGCTGCGAGTCTCCGTCCCTCGGTAATGAGGGCCCTCTTGCGTCAGACCCTAACTCCTGGGCACCCAAAATTTGCGGATGTGCGACCTGTGGTGCGAGTACACTCCTGTCAGGTTCCCAACCCCATGGGAATTTGGGCCTTCTGCTCTGAGGTCCCAACGACTGGGGTGCTCACAGTTTCATGATGAGGGCCCTCTGATGTGCGATCATTCCGGCCTAGATCCCAAAGGGTTGCTGCTCCTGGGCGCCTGCTGGGAGGTTCCAACTGCGGGATTCCTCACCTTTTTTATTCTATGGTCCCTCTGTTTTGAGGCTCCTCCTGCCTGCCTCAATCCCAGCTCCCTTGTGATGTGTGTCCTCTGGTTTGTGGCCATGTGTGCTGGGTCCCTCACTTTTCGGTGATGTGGCCCCACTAGTGTGAGGACACTCCTGCCTGGTTCCCATTCCCTTAGTGATGTGGGCCCTCTGGTGAGAATCTGATCCTCTTTGGTTCTTCACACTTCTGTGAGGTTGACCCTCTGCTCTGAGATCACTCCTGCCTGGTTGTCGCACTCCGCATTGGCGACGTCGCCCCTCTGGTAGCAGTTGGAGCTGGCTGGGAGACACCGCCCCTCGGTGATGAGGGCCCTCTGGCATCAGGCACTAATTGCTGGGCTCCCCACATTTTTTCATGTGTGCCCACTCTTGCGATGACACTCCTGCTTGTTTCCCTTCCCCATGGGGATGTGGGCCTTCTGCTCTGAGGTCACAACGGCTGGGTTGCTTACAGAATCACAATGAGGGCCCTCTGTTGTGAGTTCATGCCGGCCTGGATCTCATAGCCTCAGTGCTCTGGGCCGCCTGCTAGGAAGATCCAGCTGCTGGTTTCCACACAATTTGTATACAATGGGACATGTGAGGTTAATCCTGCCTGCCTCACTCCGAAACCCATGGTGATGTGGGTCCTCTGATTTGAGGCCACATGTGCTGGGTACCTCAACTTTTGATGATGTGGCCCCACGGGTGTGAGGACACTCCTGCCTGGTTCCCATCACCTTGGTGATGTTGGCCCTCTGGGGAGAGTCTGATCCTGGCTGGGTTCCTTACCATTCTGTGTGGTGGGCCCTCTGATGTCAGGTCACTCCTGCCTGGCTAGCTTACATCGCCTTGGTGACGTGGGCCCTCTGTTGGCCACTGGAGCATGCTGGGAGCCTCCTACTCCCGTTAATGATGGCCCTGGAAAAAACGCATATGCCCTTTTTGGCCAAGTGCTTCATTGACGAGGTTCTGCCACTTCTCTTATGCTTTCAGAGCAATTCACGTCTACCTCCTGAAATCGGATTCCGGCAATTCTGCCCCACTTTCAAGTCCTCTTTGCAGCCTTAATTCAATATATTTTTCTACAATTTCTGTCATTTATAAGTCTGCAGGTATGTGAATGACAGTGCCCCTGAGCTCCTTTCCTCAACTCGCTTTCTTGTGAGCTGGCCACAAAATCGCAGGATTGCTTCAGGCCCTAATCTTGTTCCAGCATGGCATGCTGAGCCTTTGGTTAATTCCTCTTCCTGTTGGGAAATGAGTGTTAAAATTGCCCGTGCATACTGGGCATATACCCTGAGAAAACCAAAATTCAAAAAGAGTCATGTACCAAAATGTTCATTGCAGCTCTATTTACAATAGCCTGGAGATGGAAAGAACCTAAGCGCCCATCATTGGACGAATGGATAAAGAAGATGTGGCACATATACACAATGGAATATTACTCAGCCTTAAAAAGGAATGAAACTGAGTTATTTGTAATGAGATGGATAGACCTAGAGTCTGTCATACAGAGTGAAGTAAGTCAGAAAGAAAAAGACAAATACCGTATGCTAACACATATATATGGAATTTAAAGGAAAAAAATGTCATGAAGAACCTAGGGATAAGACAGGAATAGAGGCGCAGACCTACTGGAGAACGGAATTGAGGATATGGGGAGGGGGAAGGGTGAGTTTTGACAGGGCGAGAGAGAGTCATGGATATATACACACTAACAAACGTAGTAAGGTAGATAGCAAGGGGGAAGCAGCAACAAGGCACAGGGATATTAGCTTGGGGCGTTGGGACAACATGGAGGGGTGGGAGGGAGAGAGAGGGAGGGAGGGAGACACAAGAGGGAAGACACATGGGAGTATATGTATTTGTATAGCTGATTCACTTTGTTATAAAGCAAAAACTAACACACCATTGTAAAGCAATTATACCCCAATAAAGATGTTAAAAAAAAAATTTGCCCGTGCACACACCTACAGATAGTCTCCCGTTGGTTCTCCGTATTCCTGTTCATCTTGCGCAGAAATTGCAAGCAGTGCCAAACAGGAGGTTAAAGGCACTGACTCTACAAATGGGGAGAGTGTAAGAAAAGGGTCTGGAATGGTGAACCTGAGTACCAGGGGACGAAAACTGACATGCATGTAAAAAGGTTTCCAAGTCACACGGTGGAGAATACTCTGGGTTTCCCATGCAAATTTTAGCTGAAGGAAGAATCCCTTGAACCTGGAGAGTTGGGAACCATGGAATGGGTACCAGGCAGTATGACATCAAAGGGTCTGCATTTGCTCACTCAAACTCACCAATGCAATCAGCACAAAGTGTCCAGCCTTATCTCTCACCCAGCTCTGGGTGTAGATGTGGTAAATCCAGGTTGCATCACAAGCCCTGTGTGAGTTATTTAAGAATTGTTCTCTATTTCACTGTCATTGTGTTTTCTTTTTGAAATTTTTTTTGATACTGGGATTTATCCGATTTTCAATGCTGCGTTAATGCCGCTGTACACACTCTTGATTCTCTTACGGAGACATATAAATCCATGGGTTTTAAGATTCTTCCTAGTCAGGTATATTCCTAGGCGTTGAATATGTGGTGTTGAGTCCATTTCGTTGAGCAAGGAGTAAGTCTTGTCTATTATATATTTGGCTTATGGAACGGTATCTGTGCTAATTTCAGTCTCTGGTTTTATGCAGCACCCCAAGGCACCTTTCCCCATAAGCAAGCACTAGTTGGTTTTCTAAATTTGAGACCCTGTTCGGTTTTGTAATTCAGTTCATGTGTAGTCAAGTTTATATTCCGTGTATTAGTGATATCTTATGATGTTTCTTTTTCTGTGTGACTTATTTCACGTAGAATCACCGTACCTGAATCCACTCGATATGCCACTACGGGCCGGAAGACACAGATTTCATTGCTGAGTGGTATTCCATTGTACGTACGTACCACAACTTCTTAATCCATTGTATGCTCTCTGAGATATTTACCTGGTACTGTAAACGAGGTTCTTGTAAACAGAGAGGTCCCAAACTTTAAGGTGGCTATGTGTTTTTGATTTTAATTTCCCTAAGCTGTAGGACCATAAGTGGAAGTGCCATAGGCTGTATTGCTTTGTTTCTCATGTGTTTCAGGAAACACATAACACTTCTCCAGAATGGCTGTTGGCAATTTACATCATATGGATCAGCATAATAAGGATCAATGTTCTCCATTGCCTGTCCACCGTTTCTAGATTTTACAATTTTTTTAAATGGCCCTTTTGCCCTGGGGGGCACTGAGACTTCATTGTAGTGCAGATTTCTTTACAAGCTTGCTTGGTTGGTCAAAAAGGGCGTATGCGTTTTTTCCTGAATATATTCAGGAAACACGCATACGCCCTTTTTGGCCAAGTGCATCATTGTCGACGTTCTGCCTCTTTTCCTATGCTTTCAGGACAATTCCAGTCTACCCCCTGCAATCGTTTTCCTGAAATTCTGCCCCGCTTTCGAGTCCCCTTCGCAGGCTTACTTCAATATATTTTTGGAGGATAGCTGTTTTTCATAACTCTGCAGGTTTGTGAATTACAGTGCCCCTGAGCTCCTTTCTTCAACCCGCTTTCTTGTGAGCTGGGCACAAAACCGTAGGATTGCTTCAGGCCCTAATCTCTTTCCGGCAAGGCACGCTGAGCCTTTGTTTAAATCCTATTACTGGTGGGAAATGAGCGTTACATATGCCCGTGCATACACCTACAGCTAATCTCTCATTGGTTCTCCCTATTCCTGTTCATCTTGTGCAGAAATTGCAAGCTGTGCCAAACAGGAGGTTAAAGGCACTGACTCTCCAAGAGGGGAGAGTGTTAGTAAAGCATCTGGAATGGTGAACACGAGGACCAGGATACGAAAACTGAGATGCATTTTAAATCATTTCCCAATCACACGGTGGACCATACTCTGGGTTTCCCATGCATGTTTTAGATGGAGGAAGAATCCCTTGAACCTGGAAATTTGGGACCCATGGAATGGGTACCATGAAGTATGACATCAAAGGGTCTGCATTTGCTCACCGAAACTCACCAATGCTATCAGCCTGAAGTGTCCAGCCTTACGTCTCAACCAGGTCTGGGTGTAGATGTGGAAAATCCCGGTTGCATCACATGCCCTGAGAGAATTATTTAAGAATTGCTCTCTGTTTCACTGTCTTTGTGTTTTGTTTTTGAAATTTATTTTGATAATGGGATTTATCGGATTTTCACTGCTGCGTTTATGCCGCTGTACACACGATTGATTCTCTTACGGAGACATATAAATCCATGGGTTTTAAGATTCTTCCTAGTCAGGTATATTCCTAGGCGTTGAATATGTGGTGTTGAGTCCATTTCGTTGAGCAAGGAGTAGGTCTTGTCTATTACATATTTGGCTTAAGGAATGTTATCTGTGCTAATTTCAGTCTCTGGTTTTACGCAGCACACCAAGGCACCTTTCCCCAAAAGCAAGAACTGCTTGGTTTTCTAAATTTGCGACCCTGTTCTGTTTTGTAATTCAGTTCATGTGTAGTCAAGTTTACATTCCGTGTATTAGTGATATCTTATGATGTTTCTTTTTCTGTGTGACGTAGTTCATTTAGAATCACCGTACCTGCATCCACTCACTATGCCGCTACGGGCCTGATGACACAGATTTCATTGCTGAGTGATATTGCATTGCACGTACGTGCCACAACTTCTTTATCCATTTTTTGCTTTCTGGGATATTTACCTGGTATTGTAGAGGAGCTACTTGGGAACACAGCCGCCCCAAACTTTGGGGTGGCTCTCTGTTTTTTATTTTAATTTCCCTAAGCAATAGGACCATAAGTGCAATTGCCATAGGCTGTGTTGTTTTATTTCTTATGTGTTTCAGGAAACACCATACACTTCTCCAGGGTGGCTGTTGGAAATCTACATCCTGCCAATCAGCATAACAAGGCTCTCTCTTCTCCATATCCTGTCCTACCTTTCTAGATTTTACACTTTTTTCAGATGGCCCTTTTGCCAGAGGGGCAGTGAGACTTCATTGTTGTGCAGATTTCATTTACAGGCTTGCTTGGTTGGCCAAAAAGTGCCTATGCGTTTTTTCCTGAATATATTCAGGAAAAAACGCATACGCCCTTTTTGGCCAAGTGCATCATTGTCGACGTTCTACCTCTTTTCCTATGCTTTCAGGGCAATTCCAGTCTACCCCCTGCAATCGTTTTCCTGAAATTCTGCCCCGCTTTGAAGTCCCCTTCGCAGGCTTACTTCAATATATTTTTGGAGGATAGCTGTCATTTATAACTCTGCAGGTTTGTGAATTACAGTGCCCCTGAGCTCCTTTCTTCACCTCGCTTTCTTGTGAGCTGGGCACAAAACCGCAGGATTGCTTCAGGCCCTAATCTGTTTCCAGCAGGGCACACTGAGCCTTTGTTTAATTCCTCTTCCTGGTGGGCAATGAGCGTTACATTTGCCCGTGCAGACACCTACAGCTAGTCTCTCATTGGTTCTCCCTATTCCTGTTCATCTTGCACAGAAATTGCAAGCTGTGCCAAAGAGGAGGTTAAAGGCACTGACTCTCCAAGTGGGGAGAGTGTTAGTAAAGCATCTGGAATGGTGAACCCGAGGACCAGGATACGAAAACTGAGATGCATTTTAAATCGTTTCCCAATCACACAGTGGACGATACTCTGGGTTTCCCATGCATGTTTTAGCTGGAGGAAGAATCCCTTGAACCTGGAGAGTTGGGACCCATGGAATGGGTACCATGCAGTATGACTTCAAAGGGTCTGCATTTGCTCACCAAAACTCACCAATGCTATCAGCCTGAAGTGTCCAGCCTTATGTCTCATCCAGCTCTGGGTGTAGATGTGGTCAATCCCGGTTGCATCACATGTCCTGTGTGAATTATTTAAGAATTGCTCTCTATTTCACTGTCTTTGTGTTTTGTTTTCGAAATTTATTTTGATAATGGGATTTATCGGTTTTTCACTGCTGCGTTTCAGCCGCTGTACACACGCTTCATTCTCTTACGGAGACATATATATCCATGGGTTTTAAGATTCTTCCTGGTCAGGTATATTCCTAGGCGTTGAATATGTGGTGTTGGGTCCATTTCGTTGAGCAAGGAGTAGGTCTTGTCTATTACATATTTGGCTTATGGAAAGTTATCTGTGCTAATTTCAGTCTCTGATTTTATGCAACAACCCAACGCACCCTTTTCCCATAAGCAAGCACTAGTTGGTTTTCTAAATTTGAGACCCTGTTCTGTTTTGTAATTCAGTTCATGTGTAGTCAAGTTTACATTCCGTGTATTAGTGATATCTTATGATGTTTCTTTTCTGTGTGACGTAGTTCACGTAGAATCACCGTACCTGCATCCACTCACTATGCCGCTACGGGCCCTGATGACACAGATTTCATTGCTGAGTGATATTGCATTGTACGTACGTGCCACAACTTCTTTATCCATTTTTTGCTTTCTGGGATATTTACCTGATACTGTAGACGAGCTTCTTGTGAACACAGCCGTCCCAAATATTGGGGTGGCTGTCTGTTTTTGATTTTAATTTCCGTAAGCTATAGGACCATAAGTGGAAGTGCCATAGCTGTGTTGCTTTGTTTCTTACGTGTTTCAGGAAACACCATACACTTCTCCAGGGTGGCTGCTGGCAATTTACATCCTGCCAATCAGCATAACAAGGCTCCCTTTTCTCCATATCCTGTCCTACCTTTCTGGATATTACACTTTTTTCAGATGATCCTTTTGCCCGGGGGGCAGTGAGACTTCATTGTAGTGCAGATTTCCTTTACAGGCTTGCTTGGTTGGCCAAAAAGGGCATATGTGTTTTTTCCTGAATATATTCAGGAAAAAACGCATACGCCCTTTTTGGCCAAGTGCATCATTGTCGACGTTGTGCCTCTTTTCCTATGCTTTCAGGGCAACTCCAGTCTACCCCCTGCAATCATTTTCCTGAAATCTGCCCCGCTCTCAGTCCCCTTCGCAGGCTTACTTCAATATATTTTTGGAGGATAGCTGTCATTTATAACTCTGCAAGTTTGTGAATTACAGTGCCCCTGAGCTCCTTTCTTCAACTCGCTTTCTTGTGAGCTGGGCACAAAACCGCAGGATTGCTTCAGGCCCTAATCTGTTCCCGGCAGGGCACACTGAGCCTTTGGTTAATTCCTCTGCCTGGTGGCAAATGAGCGTTACATTTGCCCGTGCAGACACCTACAGCTAGTCTCTCATTGATTCTCCCTATTCCTGTTCATCTTGCACAGAAATTGCAAGCTGTGCCAAAGAGGAGGTTAAAGGCACTGACTCTCCAAGCGGGGAGAGTGTTAGTAAAGCATCTGGAATGGTGAACCTGAGGACCAGGATACGAAAACTGAGATGCATTTTAAATCGTTTCCCAATCACACGGTGGACCATACTCTGGGTTTCCCATGCATGTTTTAGCTGGAGGAAGAATGCCTTGTACGTGGAGTGTTGGGACCCATGGAATGGGTACCATGCAGTATGACTTCAAAGGGTCTGCATTTGCTCACCGAAACTCACCAATGCTATCAGGCTGAAGTGTCCAGCCTTATGTCTCAACCAGCTCTGGGTGTAGATGTGGTCAATCCCGGTTGCATCACATGCCCTGAGTGAATTATTTAAGAATTGCTCTCTATTTCACTGTCTTTGTGTTTTGTTTTCGAAATTTATTTTGATAATGGGATTTATCGGATTTTCACTGCTGCGTTTCAGGCCGCTGTACACACGCTTGATTCTCTTACGGAGACATATATATCCATGGGTTTTAAGATTCTTCCTAGTCAGGTATATTCCTAGGCGTTGAATATGTGGTGTTGAGTCCATTTCGTTGAGCAAGGGAGTAGGTCTTGTCTATTACATATTTGGCTTATGGAATGTTATATGTGCTAATTTCAG
>NW_027077673.1:0-43273 GCF_963924675.1 Phocoena phocoena
GTGCCTCCTAGGAGGACGTCGGCCTGCCTTCTTACTCTAGCGGAGGTCCCGTACTTCCTGTGGCACCGCAGGCTCTTGAAGAGAGCCACAGGCCCAGAGGAGCAGCCTACGGCGTTCCTTGGTTGAGGCAGTTCGCATGATTCACAACACCCTACTTCGAGCAGTTGAGTCAGGGAAGGAAAGCCAGGGTAACCCGTGCCTCTTCGGACTTGTGAGAAGCCCCAGGGCTGTAGGCTGAGTGTGCCCGTGGAAAAGGTGACCTGCGGGAGCTAGCCTTGCCTTCCCCTTCTGCCGGCAGCGTTCACGCTGCGCGGAACGCTGCCTGCCGTTCCCGGCTCTTGAGAGGCCTGTAAACCCCGTAGGAATGCTTCTGGGGAGAAAGTGAGTGTGCTCCGTCTAAACCAGGGGCTTGCATGGCCGCGGTGGTGGTCGGCCCGACAAGCTCTAGAGCTAAAGGGAATCTCAACGTGAAAACTTGCCTCCAGGTTAGGCCCGTGGTAGCCGTGCAGAGAGGGAGGCGTGCAGCTGCTTTCCACGCGTTCTTAGTCGCTTGTGTGCTTCCTTTTCAAGGAAGTAGCGGTCTGAGGCCTCCTAGGCCTCTCGGGTAGGCCTCGTTTTCCCCCCAAGTTCACTGAGTACCTCCAGAGCCCTGTGGGCCGGCTGAGCAACCTCGAGGCCCACTGGTGGGTCCCTCGGAGGCCCTCTGTGCGTGCCCAGTGATGGGCAACACACTGTACGCCCCTTGAGGAGAGCTCCGTTTCCAGCGTCCTCGAGCGGCCTCAGGACAGCACTGCTGGTGAGCCCGAAGTGCACAGAGAGACTTTGTCAGGGTCCTCGGGTGAGCTGCCACGAGAGAACACTGCGCTTGGAATACTTCGAGGCCCTCGCACTTGGAGTCACTCTGCCCGAGGAGGAAGTCAGAATCCTGCCAGGCGATGTCGCTACAGGCACACCCAGCATGAACACATGCCTGGAAGTAAGGGCCTGACTTGCCGTGCAGAAGCAGGGGCGCGCAGCCGCTTCCATGAGGCGGTGGCCTCTGCTCTGCCTTCCTTGAAGGGCAGCACAGCTCTCTGGACACCTAGGAGGCTAGCCTGGGCGCCCTGTTCCCGGCAGGACCCCTTGAGTACCCCCAGGCGCACCTGGGCCTGCTAAGCAACGCCCAGACCCGTAGCCCGTTAGAGCCCCCTCTGTGCATGCCGGGTGTAGGGAAACGCCCGGCCCTCCCTTTTGGAGCAGCTCAGTTTCCTCAGCCCGCGCACACGTTCACGAAGGCCGTTCTGGCACGTCCCACACGGCCTGGCAGTCCTACGCGCTGCCCTAGTCTGAGCTGCACTCGGAGGAACCCTCGTCTTGGCATTCCGGCTGCGACGTCCTGCCTGAAGTCACCGTGCCTCCTAGAGGACGTCGGCCTGCCTTCTTACTCTAGCGGAGGTCCCGTACTTCCTGTGGCACCGCAGGCTCTTGAAGAGAGCCACAGGCCCAGAGGAGCAGCCTACGGCGTTCCTTGGTTGAGGCAGTTCGCATGATTCACAACACCCTACTTCGAGCAGTTGAGTCAGGGAAGGAAAGCCAGGGTAACCCGTGCCTCTTCGGACTTGTGAGAAGCCCCAGGGCTGTAGGCTGAGTGTGCCCGTGGAAAAGGTGACCTGCGGGAGCTAGCCTTGCCTTCCCCTTCTGCAGGCAGCGTTCACGCTGCGCGGAACGCTGCCTGCCGTTCCCGGCTCTTGAGAGGCCTGTAAACCCCGTAGGAATGCTTCTGGGGAGAAAGTGAGTGTGCTCCGTCTAAACCAGGGGCTTGCATGGCCGCGGTGGTGGTCGGCCCGACAAGCTCTAGAGCTAAAGGGAATCTCAACGTGAAAACTTGCCTCCAGGTTAGGCCCGTGGTAGCCGTGCAGAGAGGGAGGCGTGCAGCTGCTTTCCACGCGTTCTTAGTCGCTTGTGTGCTTCCTTTTCAAGGAAGTAGCGGTCTGAGGCCTCCTAGGCCTCTCGGGTAGGCCTCGTTTTCCCCCCAAGTTCACTGAGTACCTCCAGAGCCCTGTGGGCCGGCTGAGCAACCTCGAGGCCCACTGGTGGGTCCCTCGGAGGCCCTCTGTGCGTGCCCAGTGATGGGCAACACACTGTACGCCCCTTGAGGAGAGCTCCGTTTCCAGCGTCCTCGAGCGGCCTCAGGACAGCACTGCTGGTGAGCCCGAAGTGCACAGAGAGACTTTGTCAGGGTCCTCGGGTGAGCTGCCACGAGAGAACACTGCGCTTGGAATACTTCGAGGCCCTCGCACTTGGAGTCACTCTGCCCGAGGAGGAAGTCAGAATCCTGCCAGGCGATGTCGCTACAGGCACACCCAGCATGAACACATGCCTGGAAGTAAGGGCCTGACTTGCCGTGCAGAAGCAGGGGCGCGCAGCCGCTTCCATGAGGCGGTGGCCTCTGCTCTGCCTTCCTTGAAGGGCAGCACAGCTCTCTGGACACCTAGGAGGCTAGCCTGGGCGCCCTGTTCCCGGCAGGACCCCTTGAGTACCCCCAGGCGCACCTGGGCCTGCTAAGCAACGCCCAGACCCGTAGCCCGTTAGAGCCCCCTCTGTGCATGCCGGGTGTAGGGAAACGCCCGGCCCTCCCTTTTGGAGCAGCTCAGTTTCCTCAGCCCGCGCACACGTTCACGAAGGCCGTTCTGGCACGTCCCACACGGCCTGGCAGTCCTACGCGCTGCCCTAGTCTGAGCTGCACTCGGAGGAACCCTCGTCTTGGCATTCCGGCTGCGACGTCCTGCCTGAAGTCACCGTGCCTCCTAGAGGACGTCGGCCTGCCTTCTTACTCTAGCGGAGGTCCCGTACTTCCTGTGGCACCGCAGGCTCTTGAAGAGAGCCACAGGCCCAGAGGAGCAGCCTACGGCGTTCCTTGGTTGAGGCAGTTCGCATGATTCACAACACCCTACTTCGAGCAGTTGAGTCAGGGAAGGAAAGCCAGGGTAACCCGTGCCTCTTCGGACTTGTGAGAAGCCCCAGGGCTGTAGGCTGAGTGTGCCCGTGGAAAAGGTGACCTGCGGGAGCTAGCCTTGCCTTCCCCTTCTGCAGGCAGCGTTCACGCTGCGCGGAACGCTGCCTGCCGTTCCCGGCTCTTGAGAGGCCTGTAAACCCCGTAGGAATGCTTCTGGGGAGAAAGTGAGTGTGCTCCGTCTAAACCAGGGGCTTGCATGGCCGCGGTGGTGGTCGGCCCGACAAGCTCTAGAGCTAAAGGGAATCTCAACGTGAAAACTTGCCTCCAGGTTAGGCCCGTGGTAGCCGTGCAGAGAGGGAGGCGTGCAGCTGCTTTCCACGCGTTCTTAGTCGCTTGTGTGCTTCCTTTTCAAGGAAGTAGCGGTCTGAGGCCTCCTAGGCCTCTCGGGTAGGCCTCGTTTTCCCCCCAAGTTCACTGAGTACCTCCAGAGCCCTGTGGGCCGGCTGAGCAACCTCGAGGCCCACTGGTGGGTCCCTCGGAGGCCCTCTGTGCGTGCCCAGTGATGGGCAACACACTGTACGCCCCTTGAGGAGAGCTCCGTTTCCAGCGTCCTCGAGCGGCCTCAGGACAGCACTGCTGGTGAGCCCGAAGTGCACAGAGAGACTTTGTCAGGGTCCTCGGGTGAGCTGCCACGAGAGAACACTGCGCTTGGAATACTTCGAGGCCCTCGCACTTGGAGTCACTCTGCCCGAGGAGGAAGTCAGAATCCTGCCAGGCGATGTCGCTACAGGCACACCCAGCATGAACACATGCCTGGAAGTAAGGGCCTGACTTGCCGTGCAGAAGCAGGGGCGCGCAGCCGCTTCCATGAGGCGGTGGCCTCTGCTCTGCCTTCCTTGAAGGGCAGCACAGCTCTCTGGACACCTAGGAGGCTAGCCTGGGCGCCCTGTTCCCGGCAGGACCCCTTGAGTACCCCCAGGCGCACCTGGGCCTGCTAAGCAACGCCCAGACCCGTAGCCCGTTAGAGCCCCCTCTGTGCATGCCGGGTGTAGGGAAACGCCCGGCCCTCCCTTTTGGAGCAGCTCAGTTTCCTCAGCCCGCGCACACGTTCACGAAGGCCGTTCTGGCACGTCCCACACGGCCTGGCAGTCCTACGCGCTGCCCTAGTCTGAGCTGCACTCGGAGGAACCCTCGTCTTGGCATTCCGGCTGCGACGTCCTGCCTGAAGTCACCGTGCCTCCTAGAGGACGTCGGCCTGCCTTCTTACTCTAGCGGAGGTCCCGTACTTCCTGTGGCACCGCAGGCTCTTGAAGAGAGCCACAGGCCCAGAGGAGCAGCCTACGGCGTTCCTTGGTTGAGGCAGTTCGCATGATTCACAACACCCTACTTCGAGCAGTTGAGTCAGGGAAGGAAAGCCAGGGTAACCCGTGCCTCTTCGGACTTGTGAGAAGCCCCAGGGCTGTAGGCTGAGTGTGCCCGTGGAAAAGGTGACCTGCGGGAGCTAGCCTTGCCTTCCCCTTCTGCAGGCAGCGTTCACGCTGCGCGGAACGCTGCCTGCCGTTCCCGGCTCTTGAGAGGCCTGTAAACCCCGTAGGAATGCTTCTGGGGAGAAAGTGAGTGTGCTCCGTCTAAACCAGGGGCTTGCATGGCCGCGGTGGTGGTCGGCCCGACAAGCTCTAGAGCTAAAGGGAATCTCAACGTGAAAACTTGCCTCCAGGTTAGGCCCGTGGTAGCCGTGCAGAGAGGGAGGCGTGCAGCTGCTTTCCACGCGTTCTTAGTCGCTTGTGTGCTTCCTTTTCAAGGAAGTAGCGGTCTGAGGCCTCCTAGGCCTCTCGGGTAGGCCTCGTTTTCCCCCCAAGTTCACTGAGTACCTCCAGAGCCCTGTGGGCCGGCTGAGCAACCTCGAGGCCCACTGGTGGGTCCCTCGGAGGCCCTCTGTGCGTGCCCAGTGATGGGCAACACACTGTACGCCCCTTGAGGAGAGCTCCGTTTCCAGCGTCCTCGAGCGGCCTCAGGACAGCACTGCTGGTGAGCCCGAAGTGCACAGAGAGACTTTGTCAGGGTCCTCGGGTGAGCTGCCACGAGAGAACACTGCGCTTGGAATACTTCGAGGCCCTCGCACTTGGAGTCACTCTGCCCGAGGAGGAAGTCAGAATCCTGCCAGGCGATGTCGCTACAGGCACACCCAGCATGAACACATGCCTGGAAGTAAGGGCCTGACTTGCCGTGCAGAAGCAGGGGCGCGCAGCCGCTTCCATGAGGCGGTGGCCTCTGCTCTGCCTTCCTTGAAGGGCAGCACAGCTCTCTGGACACCTAGGAGGCTAGCCTGGGCGCCCTGTTCCCGGCAGGACCCCTTGAGTACCCCCAGGCGCACCTGGGCCTGCTAAGCAACGCCCAGACCCGTAGCCCGTTAGAGCCCCCTCTGTGCATGCCGGGTGTAGGGAAACGCCCGGCCCTCCCTTTTGGAGCAGCTCAGTTTCCTCAGCCCGCGCACACGTTCACGAAGGCCGTTCTGGCACGTCCCACACGGCCTGGCAGTCCTACGCGCTGCCCTAGTCTGAGCTGCACTCGGAGGAACCCTCGTCTTGGCATTCCGGCTGCGACGTCCTGCCTGAAGTCACCGTGCCTCCTAGAGGACGTCGGCCTGCCTTCTTACTCTAGCGGAGGTCCCGTACTTCCTGTGGCACCGCAGGCTCTTGAAGAGAGCCACAGGCCCAGAGGAGCAGCCTACGGCGTTCCTTGGTTGAGGCAGTTCGCATGATTCACAACACCCTACTTCGAGCAGTTGAGTCAGGGAAGGAAAGCCAGGGTAACCCGTGCCTCTTCGGACTTGTGAGAAGCCCCAGGGCTGTAGGCTGAGTGTGCCCGTGGAAAAGGTGACCTGCGGGAGCTAGCCTTGCCTTCCCCTTCTGCAGGCAGCGTTCACGCTGCGCGGAACGCTGCCTGCCGTTCCCGGCTCTTGAGAGGCCTGTAAACCCCGTAGGAATGCTTCTGGGGAGAAAGTGAGTGTGCTCCGTCTAAACCAGGGGCTTGCATGGCCGCGGTGGTGGTCGGCCCGACAAGCTCTAGAGCTAAAGGGAATCTCAACGTGAAAACTTGCCTCCAGGTTAGGCCCGTGGTAGCCGTGCAGAGAGGGAGGCGTGCAGCTGCTTTCCACGCGTTCTTAGTCGCTTGTGTGCTTCCTTTTCAAGGAAGTAGCGGTCTGAGGCCTCCTAGGCCTCTCGGGTAGGCCTCGTTTTCCCCCCAAGTTCACTGAGTACCTCCAGAGCCCTGTGGGCCGGCTGAGCAACCTCGAGGCCCACTGGTGGGTCCCTCGGAGGCCCTCTGTGCGTGCCCAGTGATGGGCAACACACTGTACGCCCCTTGAGGAGAGCTCCGTTTCCAGCGTCCTCGAGCGGCCTCAGGACAGCACTGCTGGTGAGCCCGAAGTGCACAGAGAGACTTTGTCAGGGTCCTCGGGTGAGCTGCCACGAGAGAACACTGCGCTTGGAATACTTCGAGGCCCTCGCACTTGGAGTCACTCTGCCCGAGGAGGAAGTCAGAATCCTGCCAGGCGATGTCGCTACAGGCACACCCAGCATGAACACATGCCTGGAAGTAAGGGCCTGACTTGCCGTGCAGAAGCAGGGGCGCGCAGCCGCTTCCATGAGGCGGTGGCCTCTGCTCTGCCTTCCTTGAAGGGCAGCACAGCTCTCTGGACACCTAGGAGGCTAGCCTGGGCGCCCTGTTCCCGGCAGGACCCCTTGAGTACCCCCAGGCGCACCTGGGCCTGCTAAGCAACGCCCAGACCCGTAGCCCGTTAGAGCCCCCTCTGTGCATGCCGGGTGTAGGGAAACGCCCGGCCCTCCCTTTTGGAGCAGCTCAGTTTCCTCAGCCCGCGCACACGTTCACGAAGGCCGTTCTGGCACGTCCCACACGGCCTGGAAGTCCTACGCGCTGCCCTAGTCTGAGCTGCACTCGGAGGAACCCTCGTCTTGGCATTCCGGCTGCGACGTCCTGCCTGAAGTCACCGTGCCTCCTAGAGGACGTCGGCCTGCCTTCTTACTCTAGCGGAGGTCCCGTACTTCCTGTGGCACCGCAGGCTCTTGAAGAGAGCCACAGGCCCAGAGGAGCAGCCTACGGCGTTCCTTGGTTGAGGCAGTTCGCATGATTCACAACACCCTACTTCGAGCAGTTGAGTCAGGGAAGGAAAGCCAGGGTAACCCGTGCCTCTTCGGACTTGTGAGAAGCCCCAGGGCTGTAGGCTGAGTGTGCCCGTGGAAAAGGTGACCTGCGGGAGCTAGCCTTGCCTTCCCCTTCTGCAGGCAGCGTTCACGCTGCGCGGAACGCTGCCTGCCGTTCCCGTCTCTTGAGAGGCCTGTAAACCCCGTAGGAATGCTTCTGGGGAGAAAGTGAGTGTGCTCCGTCTAAACCAGGGGCTTGCATGGCCGCGGTGGTGGTCGGCCCGACAAGCTCTAGAGCTAAAGGGAATCTCAACGTGAAAACTTGCCTCCAGGTTAGGCCCGTGGTAGCCGTGCAGAGAGGGAGGCGTGCAGCTGCTTTCCACGCGTTCTTAGTCGCTTGTGTGCTTCCTTTTCAAGGAAGTAGCGGTCTGAGGCCTCCTAGGCCTCTCGGGTAGGCCTCGTTTTCCCCCCAAGTTCACTGAGTACCTCCAGAGCCCTGTGGGCCGGCTGAGCAACCTCGAGGCCCACTGGTGGGTCCCTCGGAGGCCCTCTGTGCGTGCCCAGTGATGGGCAACACACTGTACGCCCCTTGAGGAGAGCTCCGTTTCCAGCGTCATCGAGCGGCCTCAGGACAGCACTGCTGGTGAGCCCGAAGTGCACAGAGAGACTTTGTCAGGGTCCTCGGGTGAGCTGCCACGAGAGAACACTGCGCTTGGAATACTTCGAGGCCCTCGCACTTGGAGTCACTCTGCCCGAGGAGGAAGTCAGAATCCTGCCAGGCGATGTCGCTACAGGCACACCCAGCATGAACACATGCCTGGAAGTAAGGGCCTGACTTGCCGTGCAGAAGCAGGGGCGCGCAGCCGCTTCCATGAGG
This sequence comes from Phocoena phocoena, assembly GCF_963924675.1. Taxonomy (NCBI): domain Eukaryota; kingdom Metazoa; phylum Chordata; class Mammalia; order Artiodactyla; family Phocoenidae; genus Phocoena; species Phocoena phocoena. The sequence continues at coordinate 7,976 of NW_027077673.1, forward strand.
CGGTGGCCTCTGCTCTGCCTTCCTTGAAGGGCAGCACAGCTCTCTGGACACCTAGGAGGCTAGCCTGGGCGCCCTGTTCCCGGCAGGACCCCTTGAGTACCCCCAGGCGCACCTGGGCCTGCTAAGCAACGCCCAGACCCGTAGCCCGTTAGAGCCCCCTCTGTGCATGCCGGGTGTAGGGAAACGCCCGGCCCTCCCTTTTGGAGCAGCTCAGTTTCCTCAGCCCGCGCACACGTTCACGAAGGCCGTTCTGGCACGTCCCACACGGCCTGGAAGTCCTACGCGCTGCCCTAGTCTGAGCTGCACTCGGAGGAACCCTCGTCTTGGCATTCCGGCTGCGACGTCCTGCCTGAAGTCACCGTGCCTCCTAGAGGACGTCGGCCTGCCTTCTTACTCTAGCGGAGGTCCCGTACTTCCTGTGGCACCGCAGGCTCTTGAAGAGAGCCACAGGCCCAGAGGAGCAGCCTACGGCGTTCCTTGGTTGAGGCAGTTCGCATGATTCACAACACCCTACTTCGAGCAGTTGAGTCAGGGAAGGAAAGCCAGGGTAACCCGTGCCTCTTCGGACTTGTGAGAAGCCCCAGGGCTGTAGGCTGAGTGTGCCCGTGGAAAAGGTGACCTGCGGGAGCTAGCCTTGCCTTCCCCTTCTGCCGGCAGCGTTCACGCTGCGCGGAACGCTGCCTGCCGTTCCCGGCTCTTGAGAGGCCTGTAAACCCCGTAGGAATGCTCCTGGGGAGAAAGTGAGTGTGCTCCGTCTAAACCAGGGGCTTGCATGGCCGCGGTGGTGGTCGGCCCGACAAGCTCTAGAGCTAAAGGGAATCTCAACGTGAAAACTTGCCTCCAGGTTAGGCCCGTGGTAGCCGTGCAGAGAGGGAGGCGTGCAGCTGCTTTCCACGCGTTCTTAGTCGCTTGTGTGCTTCCTTTTCAAGGAAGTAGCGGTCTGAGGCCTCCTAGGCCTCTCGGGTAGGCCTCGTTTTCCCCCCAAGTTCACTGAGTACCTCCAGAGCCCTGTGGGCCGGCTGAGCAACCTCGAGGCCCACTGGTGGGTCCCTCGGAGGCCCTCTGTGCGTGCCCAGTGATGGGCAACACACTGTACGCCCCTTGAGGAGAGCTCCGTTTCCAGCGTCCTCGAGCGGCCTCAGGACAGCACTGCTGTTGAGCCCGAAGTGCACAGAGAGACTTTGTCAGGGTCCTCGGGTGAGCTGCCACGAGAGAACACTGCGCTTGGAATACTTCGAGGCCCTCGCACTTGGAGTCACTCTGCCCGAGGAGGAAGTCAGAATCCTGCCAGGCGATGTCGCTACAGGCACACCCAGCATGAACACATGCCTGGAAGTAAGGGCCTGACTTGCCGTGCAGAAGCAGGGGCGCGCAGCCGCTTCCATGAGGCGGTGGCCTCTGCTCTGCCTTCCTTGAAGGGCAGCACAGCTCTCTGGACACCTAGGAGGCTAGCCTGGGCGCCCTGTTCCCGGCAGGACCCCTTGAGTACCCCCAGGCGCACCTGGGCCTGCTAAGCAACGCCCAGACCCGTAGCCCGTTAGAGCCCCCTCTGTGCATGCCGGGTGTAGGGAAACGCCCGGCCCTCCCTTTTGGAGCAGCTCAGTTTCCTCAGCCCGCGCACACGTTCACGAAGGCCGTTCTGGCACGTCCCACACGGCCTGGAAGTCCTACGCGCTGCCCTAGTCTGAGCTGCACTCGGAGGAACCCTCGTCTTGGCATTCCGGCTGCGACGTCCTGCCTGAAGTCACCGTGCCTCCTAGAGGACGTCGGCCTGCCTTCTTACTCTAGCGGAGGTCCCGTACTTCCTGTGGCACCGCAGGCTCTTGAAGAGAGCCACAGGCCCAGAGGAGCAGCCTACGGCGTTCCTTGGTTGAGGCAGTTCGCATGATTCACAACACCCTACTTCGAGCAGTTGAGTCAGGGAAGGAAAGCCAGGGTAACCCGTGCCTCTTCGGACTTGTGAGAAGCCCCAGGGCTGTAGGCTGAGTGTGCCCGTGGAAAAGGTGACCTGCGGGAGCTAGCCTTGCCTTCCCCTTCTGCAGGCAGCGTTCACGCTGCGCGGAACGCTGCCTGCCGTTCCCGGCTCTTGAGAGGCCTGTAAACCCCGTAGGAATGCTTCTGGGGAGAAAGTGAGTGTGCTCCGTCTAAACCAGGGGCTTGCATGGCCGCGGTGGTGGTCGGCCCGACAAGCTCTAGAGCTAAAGGGAATCTCAACGTGAAAACTTGCCTCCAGGTTAGGCCCGTGGTAGCCGTGCAGAGAGGGAGGCGTGCAGCTGCTTTCCACGCGTTCTTAGTCGCTTGTGTGCTTCCTTTTCAAGGAAGTAGCGGTCTGAGGCCTCCTAGGCCTCTCGGGTAGGCCTCGTTTTCCCCCCAAGTTCACTGAGTACCTCCAGAGCCCTGTGGGCCGGCTGAGCAACCTCGAGGCCCACTGGTGGGTCCCTCGGAGGCCCTCTGTGCGTGCCCAGTGATGGGCAACACACTGTACGCCCCTTGAGGAGAGCTCCGTTTCCAGCGTCCTCGAGCGGCCTCAGGACAGCACTGCTGGTGAGCCCGAAGTGCACAGAGAGACTTTGTCAGGGTCCTCGGGTGAGCTGCCACGAGAGAACACTGCGCTTGGAATACTTCGAGGCCCTCGCACTTGGAGTCACTCTGCCCGAGGAGGAAGTCAGAATCCTGCCAGGCGATGTCGCTACAGGCACACCCAGCATGAACACATGCCTGGAAGTAAGGGCCTGACTTGCCGTGCAGAAGCAGGGGCGCGCAGCCGCTTCCATGAGGCGGTGGCCTCTGCTCTGCCTTCCTTGAAGGGCAGCACAGCTCTCTGGACACCTAGGAGGCTAGCCTGGGCGCCCTGTTCCCGGCAGGACCCCTTGAGTACCCCCAGGCGCACCTGGGCCTGCTAAGCAACGCCCAGACCCGTAGCCCGTTAGAGCCCCCTCTGTGCATGCCGGGTGTAGGGAAACGCCCGGCCCTCCCTTTTGGAGCAGCTCAGTTTCCTCAGCCCGCGCACACGTTCACGAAGGCCGTTCTGGCACGTCCCACACGGCCTGGAAGTCCTACGCGCTGCCCTAGTCTGAGCTGCACTCGGAGGAACCCTCGTCTTGGCATTCCGGCTGCGACGTCCTGCCTGAAGTCACCGTGCCTCCTAGAGGACGTCGGCCTGCCTTCTTACTCTAGCGGAGGTCCCGTACTTCCTGTGGCACCGCAGGCTCTTGAAGAGAGCCACAGGCCCAGAGGAGCAGCCTACGGCGTTCCTTGGTTGAGGCAGTTCGCATGATTCACAACACCCTACTTCGAGCAGTTGAGTCAGGGAAGGAAAGCCAGGGTAACCCGTGCCTCTTCGGACTTGTGAGAAGCCCCAGGGCTGTAGGCTGAGTGTGCCCGTGGAAAAGGTGACCTGCGGGAGCTAGCCTTGCCTTCCCCTTCTGCAGGCAGCGTTCACGCTGCGCGGAACGCTGCCTGCCGTTCCCGGCTCTTGAGAGGCCTGTAAACCCCGTAGGAATGCTTCTGGGGAGAAAGTGAGTGTGCTCCGTCTAAACCAGGGGCTTGCATGGCCGCGGTGGTGGTCGGCCCGACAAGCTCTAGAGCTAAAGGGAATCTCAACGTGAAAACTTGCCTCCAGGTTAGGCCCGTGGTAGCCGTGCAGAGAGGGAGGCGTGCAGCTGCTTTCCACGCGTTCTTAGTCGCTTGTGTGCTTCCTTTTCAAGGAAGTAGCGGTCTGAGGCCTCCTAGGCCTCTCGGGTAGGCCTCGTTTTCCCCCCAAGTTCACTGAGTACCTCCAGAGCCCTGTGGGCCGGCTGAGCAACCTCGAGGCCCACTGGTGGGTCCCTCGGAGGCCCTCTGTGCGTGCCCAGTGATGGGCAACACACTGTACGCCCCTTGAGGAGAGCTCCGTTTCCAGCGTCCTCGAGCGGCCTCAGGACAGCACTGCTGGTGAGCCCGAAGTGCACAGAGAGACTTTGTCAGGGTCCTCGGGTGAGCTGCCACGAGAGAACACTGCGCTTGGAATACTTCGAGGCCCTCGCACTTGGAGTCACTCTGCCCGAGGAGGAAGTCAGAATCCTGCCAGGCGATGTCGCTACAGGCACACCCAGCATGAACACATGCCTGGAAGTAAGGGCCTGACTTGCCGTGCAGAAGCAGGGGCGCGCAGCCGCTTCCATGAGGCGGTGGCCTCTGCTCTGCCTTCCTTGAAGGGCAGCACAGCTCTCTGGACACCTAGGAGGCTAGCCTGGGCGCCCTGTTCCCGGCAGGACCCCTTGAGTACCCCCAGGCGCACCTGGGCCTGCTAAGCAACGCCCAGACCCGTAGCCCGTTAGAGCCCCCTCTGTGCATGCCGGGTGTAGGGAAACGCCCGGCCCTCCCTTTTGGAGCAGCTCAGTTTCCTCAGCCCGCGCACACGTTCACGAAGGCCGTTCTGGCACGTCCCACACGGCCTGGAAGTCCTACGCGCTGCCCTAGTCTGAGCTGCACTCGGAGGAACCCTCGTCTTGGCATTCCGGCTGCGACGTCCTGCCTGAAGTCACCGTGCCTCCTAGAGGACGTCGGCCTGCCTTCTTACTCTAGCGGAGGTCCCGTACTTCCTGTGGCACCGCAGGCTCTTGAAGAGAGCCACAGGCCCAGAGGAGCAGCCTACGGCGTTCCTTGGTTGAGGCAGTTCGCATGATTCACAACACCCTACTTCGAGCAGTTGAGTCAGGGAAGGAAAGCCAGGGTAACCCGTGCCTCTTCGGACTTGTGAGAAGCCCCAGGGCTGTAGGCTGAGTGTGCCCGTGGAAAAGGTGACCTGCGGGAGCTAGCCTTGCCTTCCCCTTCTGCAGGCAGCGTTCACGCTGCGCGGAACGCTGCCTGCCGTTCCCGGCTCTTGAGAGGCCTGTAAACCCCGTAGGAATGCTTCTGGGGAGAAAGTGAGTGTGCTCCGTCTAAACCAGGGGCTTGCATGGCCGCGGTGGTGGTCGGCCCGACAAGCTCTAGAGCTAAAGGGAATCTCAACGTGAAAACTTGCCTCCAGGTTAGGCCCGTGGTAGCCGTGCAGAGAGGGAGGCGTGCAGCTGCTTTCCACGCGTTCTTAGTCGCTTGTGTGCTTCCTTTTCAAGGAAGTAGCGGTCTGAGGCCTCCTAGGCCTCTCGGGTAGGCCTCGTTTTCCCCCCAAGTTCACTGAGTACCTCCAGAGCCCTGTGGGCCGGCTGAGCAACCTCGAGGCCCACTGGTGGGTCCCTCGGAGGCCCTCTGTGCGTGCCCAGTGATGGGCAACACACTGTACGCCCCTTGAGGAGAGCTCCGTTTCCAGCGTCCTCGAGCGGCCTCAGGACAGCACTGCTGGTGAGCCCGAAGTGCACAGAGAGACTTTGTCAGGGTCCTCGGGTGAGCTGCCACGAGAGAACACTGCGCTTGGAATACTTCGAGGCCCTCGCACTTGGAGTCACTCTGCCCGAGGAGGAAGTCAGAATCCTGCCAGGCGATGTCGCTACAGGCACACCCAGCATGAACACATGCCTGGAAGTAAGGGCCTGACTTGCCGTGCAGAAGCAGGGGCGCGCAGCCGCTTCCATGAGGCGGTGGCCTCTGCTCTGCCTTCCTTGAAGGGCAGCACAGCTCTCTGGACACCTAGGAGGCTAGCCTGGGCGCCCTGTTCCCGGCAGGACCCCTTGAGTACCCCCAGGCGCACCTGGGCCTGCTAAGCAACGCCCAGACCCGTAGCCCGTTAGAGCCCCCTCTGTGCATGCCGGGTGTAGGGAAACGCCCGGCCCTCCCTTTTGGAGCAGCTCAGTTTCCTCAGCCCGCGCACACGTTCACGAAGGCCGTTCTGGCACGTCCCACACGGCCTGGAAGTCCTACGCGCTGCCCTAGTCTGAGCTGCACTCGGAGGAACCCTCGTCTTGGCATTCCGGCTGCGACGTCCTGCCTGAAGTCACCGTGCCTCCTAGAGGACGTCGGCCTGCCTTCTTACTCTAGCGGAGGTCCCGTACTTCCTGTGGCACCGCAGGCTCTTGAAGAGAGCCACAGGCCCAGAGGAGCAGCCTACGGCGTTCCTTGGTTGAGGCAGTTCGCATGATTCACAACACCCTACTTCGAGCAGTTGAGTCAGGGAAGGAAAGCCAGGGTAACCCGTGCCTCTTCGGACTTGTGAGAAGCCCCAGGGCTGTAGGCTGAGTGTGCCCGTGGAAAAGGTGACCTGCGGGAGCTAGCCTTGCCTTCCCCTTCTGCAGGCAGCGTTCACGCTGCGCGGAACGCTGCCTGCCGTTCCCGGCTCTTGAGAGGCCTGTAAACCCCGTAGGAATGCTTCTGGGGAGAAAGTGAGTGTGCTCCGTCTAAACCAGGGGCTTGCATGGCCGCGGTGGTGGTCGGCCCGACAAGCTCTAGAGCTAAAGGGAATCTCAACGTGAAAACTTGCCTCCAGGTTAGGCCCGTGGTAGCCGTGCAGAGAGGGAGGCGTGCAGCTGCTTTCCACGCGTTCTTAGTCGCTTGTGTGCTTCCTTTTCAAGGAAGTAGCGGTCTGAGGCCTCCTAGGCCTCTCGGGTAGGCCTCGTTTTCCCCCCAAGTTCACTGAGTACCTCCAGAGCCCTGTGGGCCGGCTGAGCAACCTCGAGGCCCACTGGTGGGTCCCTCGGAGGCCCTCTGTGCGTGCCCAGTGATGGGCAACACACTGTACGCCCCTTGAGGAGAGCTCCGTTTCCAGCGTCCTCGAGCGGCCTCAGGACAGCACTGCTGGTGAGCCCGAAGTGCACAGAGAGACTTTGTCAGGGTCCTCGGGTGAGCTGCCACGAGAGAACACTGCGCTTGGAATACTTCGAGGCCCTCGCACTTGGAGTCACTCTGCCCGAGGAGGAAGTCAGAATCCTGCCAGGCGATGTCGCTACAGGCACACCCAGCATGAACACATGCCTGGAAGTAAGGGCCTGACTTGCCGTGCAGAAGCAGGGGCGCGCAGCCGCTTCCATGAGGCGGTGGCCTCTGCTCTGCCTTCCTTGAAGGGCAGCACAGCTCTCTGGACACCTAGGAGGCTAGCCTGGGCGCCCTGTTCCCGGCAGGACCCCTTGAGTACCCCCAGGCGCACCTGGGCCTGCTAAGCAACGCCCAGACCCGTAGCCCGTTAGAGCCCCCTCTGTGCATGCCGGGTGTAGGGAAACGCCCGGCCCTCCCTTTTGGAGCAGCTCAGTTTCCTCAGCCCGCGCACACGTTCACGAAGGCCGTTCTGGCACGTCCCACACGGCCTGGCAGTCCTACGCGCTGCCCTAGTCTGAGCTGCACTCGGAGGAACCCTCGTCTTGGCATTCCGGCTGCGACGTCCTGCCTGAAGTCACCGTGCCTCCTAGAGGACGTCGGCCTGCCTTCTTACTCTAGCGGAGGTCCCGTACTTCCTGTGGCACCGCAGGCTCTTGAAGAGAGCCACAGGCCCAGAGGAGCAGCCTACGGCGTTCCTTGGTTGAGGCAGTTCGCATGATTCACAACACCCTACTTCGAGCAGTTGAGTCAGGGAAGGAAAGCCAGGGTAACCCGTGCCTCTTCGGACTTGTGAGAAGCCCCAGGGCTGTAGGCTGAGTGTGCCCGTGGAAAAGGTGACCTGCGGGAGCTAGCCTTGCCTTCCCCTTCTGCCGGCAGCGTTCACGCTGCGCGGAACGCTGCCTGCCGTTCCCGGCTCTTGAGAGGCCTGTAAACCCCGTAGGAATGCTTCTGGGGAGAAAGTGAGTGTGCTCCGTCTAAACCAGGGGCTTGCATGGCCGCGGTGGTGGTCGGCCCGACAAGCTCTAGAGCTAAAGGGAATCTCAACGTGAAAACTTGCCTCCAGGTTAGGCCCGTGGTAGCCGTGCAGAGAGGGAGGCGTGCAGCTGCTTTCCACGCGTTCTTAGTCGCTTGTGTGCTTCCTTTTCAAGGAAGTAGCGGTCTGAGGCCTCCTAGGCCTCTCGGGTAGGCCTCGTTTTCCCCCCAAGTTCACTGAGTACCTCCAGAGCCCTGTGGGCCGGCTGAGCAACCTCGAGGCCCACTGGTGGGTCCCTCGGAGGCCCTCTGTGCGTGCCCAGTGATGGGCAACACACTGTACGCCCCTTGAGGAGAGCTCCGTTTCCAGCGTCCTCGAGCGGCCTCAGGACAGCACTGCTGGTGAGCCCGAAGTGCACAGAGAGACTTTGTCAGGGTCCTCGGGTGAGCTGCCACGAGAGAACACTGCGCTTGGAATACTTCGAGGCCCTCGCACTTGGAGTCACTCTGCCCGAGGAGGAAGTCAGAATCCTGCCAGGCGATGTCGCTACAGGCACACCCAGCATGAACACATGCCTGGAAGTAAGGGCCTGACTTGCCGTGCAGAAGCAGGGGCGCGCAGCCGCTTCCATGAGGCGGTGGCCTCTGCTCTGCCTTCCTTGAAGGGCAGCACAGCTCTCTGGACACCTAGGAGGCTAGCCTGGGCGCCCTGTTCCCGGCAGGACCCCTTGAGTACCCCCAGGCGCACCTGGGCCTGCTAAGCAACGCCCAGACCCGTAGCCCGTTAGAGCCCCCTCTGTGCATGCCGGGTGTAGGGAAACGCCCGGCCCTCCCTTTTGGAGCAGCTCAGTTTCCTCAGCCCGCGCACACGTTCACGAAGGCCGTTCTGGCACGTCCCACACGGCCTGGCAGTCCTACGCGCTGCCCTAGTCTGAGCTGCACTCGGAGGAACCCTCGTCTTGGCATTCCGGCTGCGACGTCCTGCCTGAAGTCACCGTGCCTCCTAGAGGACGTCGGCCTGCCTTCTTACTCTAGCGGAGGTCCCGTACTTCCTGTGGCACCGCAGGCTCTTGAAGAGAGCCACAGGCCCAGAGGAGCAGCCTACGGCGTTCCTTGGTTGAGGCAGTTCGCATGATTCACAACACCCTACTTCGAGCAGTTGAGTCAGGGAAGGAAAGCCAGGGTAACCCGTGCCTCTTCGGACTTGTGAGAAGCCCCAGGGCTGTAGGCTGAGTGTGCCCGTGGAAAAGGTGACCTGCGGGAGCTAGCCTTGCCTTCCCCTTCTGCCGGCAGCGTTCACGCTGCGCGGAACGCTGCCTGCCGTTCCCGGCTCTTGAGAGGCCTGTAAACCCCGTAGGAATGCTTCTGGGGAGAAAGTGAGTGTGCTCCGTCTAAACCAGGGGCTTGCATGGCCGCGGTGGTGGTCGGCCCGACAAGCTCTAGAGCTAAAGGGAATCTCAACGTGAAAACTTGCCTCCAGGTTAGGCCCGTGGTAGCCGTGCAGAGAGGGAGGCGTGCAGCTGCTTTCCACGCGTTCTTAGTCGCTTGTGTGCTTCCTTTTCAAGGAAGTAGCGGTCTGAGGCCTCCTAGGCCTCTCGGGTAGGCCTCGTTTTCCCCCCAAGTTCACTGAGTACCTCCAGAGCCCTGTGGGCCGGCTGAGCAACCTCGAGGCCCACTGGTGGGTCCCTCGGAGGCCCTCTGTGCGTGCCCAGTGATGGGCAACACACTGTACGCCCCTTGAGGAGAGCTCCGTTTCCAGCGTCCTCGAGCGGCCTCAGGACAGCACTGCTGTTGAGCCCGAAGTGCACAGAGAGACTTTGTCAGGGTCCTCGGGTGAGCTGCCACGAGAGAACACTGCGCTTGGAATACTTCGAGGCCCTCGCACTTGGAGTCACTCTGCCCGAGGAGGAAGTCAGAATCCTGCCAGGCGATGTCGCTACAGGCACACCCAGCATGAACACATGCCTGGAAGTAAGGGCCTGACTTGCCGTGCAGAAGCAGGGGCGCGCAGCCGCTTCCATGAGGCGGTGGCCTCTGCTCTGCCTTCCTTGAAGGGCAGCACAGCTCTCTGGACACCTAGGAGGCTAGCCTGGGCGCCCTGTTCCCGGCAGGACCCCTTGAGTACCCCCAGGCGCACCTGGGCCTGCTAAGCAACGCCCAGACCCGTAGCCCGTTAGAGCCCCCTCTGTGCATGCCGGGTGTAGGGAAACGCCCGGCCCTCCCTTTTGGAGCAGCTCAGTTTCCTCAGCCCGCGCACACGTTCACGAAGGCCGTTCTGGCACGTCCCACACGGCCTGGCAGTCCTACGCGCTGCCCTAGTCTGAGCTGCACTCGGAGGAACCCTCGTCTTGGCATTCCGGCTGCGACGTCCTGCCTGAAGTCACCGTGCCTCCTAGAGGACGTCGGCCTGCCTTCTTACTCTAGCGGAGGTCCCGTACTTCCTGTGGCACCGCAGGCTCTTGAAGAGAGCCACAGGCCCAGAGGAGCAGCCTACGGCGTTCCTTGGTTGAGGCAGTTCGCATGATTCACAACACCCTACTTCGAGCAGTTGAGTCAGGGAAGGAAAGCCAGGGTAACCCGTGCCTCTTCGGACTTGTGAGAAGCCCCAGGGCTGTAGGCTGAGTGTGCCCGTGGAAAAGGTGACCTGCGGGAGCTAGCCTTGCCTTCCCCTTCTGCCGGCAGCGTTCACGCTGCGCGGAACGCTGCCTGCCGTTCCCGGCTCTTGAGAGGCCTGTAAACCCCGTAGGAATGCTTCTGGGGAGAAAGTGAGTGTGCTCCGTCTAAACCAGGGGCTTGCATGGCCGCGGTGGTGGTCGGCCCGACAAGCTCTAGAGCTAAAGGGAATCTCAACGTGAAAACTTGCCTCCAGGTTAGGCCCGTGGTAGCCGTGCAGAGAGGGAGGCGTGCAGCTGCTTTCCACGCGTTCTTAGTCGCTTGTGTGCTTCCTTTTCAAGGAAGTAGCGGTCTGAGGCCTCCTAGGCCTCTCGGGTAGGCCTCGTTTTCCCCCCAAGTTCACTGAGTACCTCCAGAGCCCTGTGGGCCGGCTGAGCAACCTCGAGGCCCACTGGTGGGTCCCTCGGAGGCCCTCTGTGCGTGCCCAGTGATGGGCAACACACTGTACGCCCCTTGAGGAGAGCTCCGTTTCCAGCGTCCTCGAGCGGCCTCAGGACAGCACTGCTGGTGAGCCCGAAGTGCACAGAGAGACTTTGTCAGGGTCCTCGGGTGAGCTGCCACGAGAGAACACTGCGCTTGGAATACTTCGAGGCCCTCGCACTTGGAGTCACTCTGCCCGAGGAGGAAGTCAGAATCCTGCCAGGCGATGTCGCTACAGGCACACCCAGCATGAACACATGCCTGGAAGTAAGGGCCTGACTTGCCGTGCAGAAGCAGGGGCGCGCAGCCGCTTCCATGAGGCGGTGGCCTCTGCTCTGCCTTCCTTGAAGGGCAGCACAGCTCTCTGGACACCTAGGAGGCTAGCCTGGGCGCCCTGTTCCCGGCAGGACCCCTTGAGTACCCCCAGGCGCACCTGGGCCTGCTAAGCAACGCCCAGACCCGTAGCCCGTTAGAGCCCCCTCTGTGCATGCCGGGTGTAGGGAAACGCCCGGCCCTCCCTTTTGGAGCAGCTCAGTTTCCTCAGCCCGCGCACACGTTCACGAAGGCCGTTCTGGCACGTCCCACACGGCCTGGCAGTCCTACGCGCTGCCCTAGTCTGAGCTGCACTCGGAGGAACCCTCGTCTTGGCATTCCGGCTGCGACGTCCTGCCTGAAGTCACCGTGCCTCCTAGAGGACGTCGGCCTGCCTTCTTACTCTAGCGGAGGTCCCGTACTTCCTGTGGCACCGCAGGCTCTTGAAGAGAGCCACAGGCCCAGAGGAGCAGCCTACGGCGTTCCTTGGTTGAGGCAGTTCGCATGATTCACAACACCCTACTTCGAGCAGTTGAGTCAGGGAAGGAAAGCCAGGGTAACCCGTGCCTCTTCGGACTTGTGAGAAGCCCCAGGGCTGTAGGCTGAGTGTGCCCGTGGAAAAGGTGACCTGCGGGAGCTAGCCTTGCCTTCCCCTTCTGCCGGCAGCGTTCACGCTGCGCGGAACGCTGCCTGCCGTTCCCGGCTCTTGAGAGGCCTGTAAACCCCGTAGGAATGCTTCTGGGGAGAAAGTGAGTGTGCTCCGTCTAAACCAGGGGCTTGCATGGCCGCGGTGGTGGTCGGCCCGACAAGCTCTAGAGCTAAAGGGAATCTCAACGTGAAAACTTGCCTCCAGGTTAGGCCCGTGGTAGCCGTGCAGAGAGGGAGGCGTGCAGCTGCTTTCCACGCGTTCTTAGTCGCTTGTGTGCTTCCTTTTCAAGGAAGTAGCGGTCTGAGGCCTCCTAGGCCTCTCGGGTAGGCCTCGTTTTCCCCCCAAGTTCACTGAGTACCTCCAGAGCCCTGTGGGCCGGCTGAGCAACCTCGAGGCCCACTGGTGGGTCCCTCGGAGGCCCTCTGTGCGTGCCCAGTGATGGGCAACACACTGTACGCCCCTTGAGGAGAGCTCCGTTTCCAGCGTCCTCGAGCGGCCTCAGGACAGCACTGCTGGTGAGCCCGAAGTGCACAGAGAGACTTTGTCAGGGTCCTCGGGTGAGCTGCCACGAGAGAACACTGCGCTTGGAATACTTCGAGGCCCTCGCACTTGGAGTCACTCTGCCCGAGGAGGAAGTCAGAATCCTGCCAGGCGATGTCGCTACAGGCACACCCAGCATGAACACATGCCTGGAAGTAAGGGCCTGACTTGCCGTGCAGAAGCAGGGGCGCGCAGCCGCTTCCATGAGGCGGTGGCCTCTGCTCTGCCTTCCTTGAAGGGCAGCACAGCTCTCTGGACACCTAGGAGGCTAGCCTGGGCGCCCTGTTCCCGGCAGGACCCCTTGAGTACCCCCAGGCGCACCTGGGCCTGCTAAGCAACGCCCAGACCCGTAGCCCGTTAGAGCCCCCTCTGTGCATGCCGGGTGTAGGGAAACGCCCGGCCCTCCCTTTTGGAGCAGCTCAGTTTCCTCAGCCCGCGCACACGTTCACGAAGGCCGTTCTGGCACGTCCCACACGGCCTGGCAGTCCTACGCGCTGCCCTAGTCTGAGCTGCACTCGGAGGAACCCTCGTCTTGGCATTCCGGCTGCGACGTCCTGCCTGAAGTCACCGTGCCTCCTAGAGGACGTCGGCCTGCCTTCTTACTCTAGCGGAGGTCCCGTACTTCCTGTGGCACCGCAGGCTCTTGAAGAGAGCCACAGGCCCAGAGGAGCAGCCTACGGCGTTCCTTGGTTGAGGCAGTTCGCATGATTCACAACACCCTACTTCGAGCAGTTGAGTCAGGGAAGGAAAGCCAGGGTAACCCGTGCCTCTTCGGACTTGTGAGAAGCCCCAGGGCTGTAGGCTGAGTGTGCCCGTGGAAAAGGTGACCTGCGGGAGCTAGCCTTGCCTTCCCCTTCTGCCGGCAGCGTTCACGCTGCGCGGAACGCTGCCTGCCGTTCCCGGCTCTTGAGAGGCCTGTAAACCCCGTAGGAATGCTTCTGGGGAGAAAGTGAGTGTGCTCCGTCTAAACCAGGGGCTTGCATGGCCGCGGTGGTGGTCGGCCCGACAAGCTCTAGAGCTAAAGGGAATCTCAACGTGAAAACTTGCCTCCAGGTTAGGCCCGTGGTAGCCGTGCAGAGAGGGAGGCGTGCAGCTGCTTTCCACGCGTTCTTAGTCGCTTGTGTGCTTCCTTTTCAAGGAAGTAGCGGTCTGAGGCCTCCTAGGCCTCTCGGGTAGGCCTCGTTTTCCCCCCAAGTTCACTGAGTACCTCCAGAGCCCTGTGGGCCGGCTGAGCAACCTCGAGGCCCACTGGTGGGTCCCTCGGAGGCCCTCTGTGCGTGCCCAGTGATGGGCAACACACTGTACGCCCCTTGAGGAGAGCTCCGTTTCCAGCGTCCTCGAGCGGCCTCAGGACAGCACTGCTGGTGAGCCCGAAGTGCACAGAGAGACTTTGTCAGGGTCCTCGGGTGAGCTGCCACGAGAGAACACTGCGCTTGGAATACTTCGAGGCCCTCGCACTTGGAGTCACTCTGCCCGAGGAGGAAGTCAGAATCCTGCCAGGCGATGTCGCTACAGGCACACCCAGCATGAACACATGCCTGGAAGTAAGGGCCTGACTTGCCGTGCAGAAGCAGGGGCGCGCAGCCGCTTCCATGAGGCGGTGGCCTCTGCTCTGCCTTCCTTGAAGGGCAGCACAGCTCTCTGGACACCTAGGAGGCTAGCCTGGGCGCCCTGTTCCCGGCAGGACCCCTTGAGTACCCCCAGGCGCACCTGGGCCTGCTAAGCAACGCCCAGACCCGTAGCCCGTTAGAGCCCCCTCTGTGCATGCCGGGTGTAGGGAAACGCCCGGCCCTCCCTTTTGGAGCAGCTCAGTTTCCTCAGCCCGCGCACACGTTCACGAAGGCCGTTCTGGCACGTCCCACACGGCCTGGCAGTCCTACGCGCTGCCCTAGTCTGAGCTGCACTCGGAGGAACCCTCGTCTTGGCATTCCGGCTGCGACGTCCTGCCTGAAGTCACCGTGCCTCCTAGAGGACGTCGGCCTGCCTTCTTACTCTAGCGGAGGTCCCGTACTTCCTGTGGCACCGCAGGCTCTTGAAGAGAGCCACAGGCCCAGAGGAGCAGCCTACGGCGTTCCTTGGTTGAGGCAGTTCGCATGATTCACAACACCCTACTTCGAGCAGTTGAGTCAGGGAAGGAAAGCCAGGGTAACCCGTGCCTCTTCGGACTTGTGAGAAGCCCCAGGGCTGTAGGCTGAGTGTGCCCGTGGAAAAGGTGACCTGCGGGAGCTAGCCTTGCCTTCCCCTTCTGCAGGCAGCGTTCACGCTGCGCGGAACGCTGCCTGCCGTTCCCGGCTCTTGAGAGGCCTGTAAACCCCGTAGGAATGCTTCTGGGGAGAAAGTGAGTGTGCTCCGTCTAAACCAGGGGCTTGCATGGCCGCGGTGGTGGTCGGCCCGACAAGCTCTAGAGCTAAAGGGAATCTCAACGTGAAAACTTGCCTCCAGGTTAGGCCCGTGGTAGCCGTGCAGAGAGGGAGGCGTGCAGCTGCTTTCCACGCGTTCTTAGTCGCTTGTGTGCTTCCTTTTCAAGGAAGTAGCGGTCTGAGGCCTCCTAGGCCTCTCGGGTAGGCCTCGTTTTCCCCCCAAGTTCACTGAGTACCTCCAGAGCCCTGTGGGCCGGCTGAGCAACCTCGAGGCCCACTGGTGGGTCCCTCGGAGGCCCTCTGTGCGTGCCCAGTGATGGGCAACACACTGTACGCCCCTTGAGGAGAGCTCCGTTTCCAGCGTCCTCGAGCGGCCTCAGGACAGCACTGCTGGTGAGCCCGAAGTGCACAGAGAGACTTTGTCAGGGTCCTCGGGTGAGCTGCCACGAGAGAACACTGCGCTTGGAATACTTCGAGGCCCTCGCACTTGGAGTCACTCTGCCCGAGGAGGAAGTCAGAATCCTGCCAGGCGATGTCGCTACAGGCACACCCAGCATGAACACATGCCTGGAAGTAAGGGCCTGACTTGCCGTGCAGAAGCAGGGGCGCGCAGCCGCTTCCATGAGGCGGTGGCCTCTGCTCTGCCTTCCTTGAAGGGCAGCACAGCTCTCTGGACACCTAGGAGGCTAGCCTGGGCGCCCTGTTCCCGGCAGGACCCCTTGAGTACCCCCAGGCGCACCTGGGCCTGCTAAGCAACGCCCAGACCCGTAGCCCGTTAGAGCCCCCTCTGTGCATGCCGGGTGTAGGGAAACGCCCGGCCCTCCCTTTTGGAGCAGCTCAGTTTCCTCAGCCCGCGCACACGTTCACGAAGGCCGTTCTGGCACGTCCCACACGGCCTGGCAGTCCTACGCGCTGCCCTAGTCTGAGCTGCACTCGGAGGAACCCTCGTCTTGGCATTCCGGCTGCGACGTCCTGCCTGAAGTCACCGTGCCTCCTAGAGGACGTCGGCCTGCCTTCTTACTCTAGCGGAGGTCCCGTACTTCCTGTGGCACCGCAGGCTCTTGAAGAGAGCCACAGGCCCAGAGGAGCAGCCTACGGCGTTCCTTGGTTGAGGCAGTTCGCATGATTCACAACACCCTACTTCGAGCAGTTGAGTCAGGGAAGGAAAGCCAGGGTAACCCGTGCCTCTTCGGACTTGTGAGAAGCCCCAGGGCTGTAGGCTGAGTGTGCCCGTGGAAAAGGTGACCTGCGGGAGCTAGCCTTGCCTTCCCCTTCTGCCGGCAGCGTTCACGCTGCGCGGAACGCTGCCTGCCGTTCCCGGCTCTTGAGAGGCCTGTAAACCCCGTAGGAATGCTTCTGGGGAGAAAGTGAGTGTGCTCCGTCTAAACCAGGGGCTTGCATGGCCGCGGTGGTGGTCGGCCCGACAAGCTCTAGAGCTAAAGGGAATCTCAACGTGAAAACTTGCCTCCAGGTTAGGCCCGTGGTAGCCGTGCAGAGAGGGAGGCGTGCAGCTGCTTTCCACGCGTTCTTAGTCGCTTGTGTGCTTCCTTTTCAAGGAAGTAGCGGTCTGAGGCCTCCTAGGCCTCTCGGGTAGGCCTCGTTTTCCCCCCAAGTTCACTGAGTACCTCCAGAGCCCTGTGGGCCGGCTGAGCAACCTCGAGGCCCACTGGTGGGTCCCTCGGAGGCCCTCTGTGCGTGCCCAGTGATGGGCAACACACTGTACGCCCCTTGAGGAGAGCTCCGTTTCCAGCGTCCTCGAGCGGCCTCAGGACAGCACTGCTGGTGAGCCCGAAGTGCACAGAGAGACTTTGTCAGGGTCCTCGGGTGAGCTGCCACGAGAGAACACTGCGCTTGGAATACTTCGAGGCCCTCGCACTTGGAGTCACTCTGCCCGAGGAGGAAGTCAGAATCCTGCCAGGCGATGTCGCTACAGGCACACCCAGCATGAACACATGCCTGGAAGTAAGGGCCTGACTTGCCGTGCAGAAGCAGGGGCGCGCAGCCGCTTCCATGAGGCGGTGGCCTCTGCTCTGCCTTCCTTGAAGGGCAGCACAGCTCTCTGGACACCTAGGAGGCTAGCCTGGGCGCCCTGTTCCCGGCAGGACCCCTTGAGTACCCCCAGGCGCACCTGGGCCTGCTAAGCAACGCCCAGACCCGTAGCCCGTTAGAGCCCCCTCTGTGCATGCCGGGTGTAGGGAAACGCCCGGCCCTCCCTTTTGGAGCAGCTCAGTTTCCTCAGCCCGCGCACACGTTCACGAAGGCCGTTCTGGCACGTCCCACACGGCCTGGCAGTCCTACGCGCTGCTCTAGTCTGAGCTGCACTCGGAGGAACCCTCCTCTTGGCATTCCGGCTGCGACGTCCTGCCTGAAGTCACCGTGCCTCCTAGAGGACGTCGGCCTGCCTTCTTACTCTAGCGGAGGTCCCGTACTTCCTGTGGCACCGCAGGCTCTTGAAGAGAGCCACAGGCCCAGAGGAGCAGCCTACGGCGTTCCTTGGTTGAGGCAGTTCGCATGATTCACAACACCCTACTTCGAGCAGTTGAGTCAGGGAAGGAAAGCCAGGGTAACCCGTGCCTCTTCGGACTTGTGAGAAGCCCCAGGGCTGTAGGCTGAGTGTGCCCGTGGAAAAGGTGACCTGCGGGAGCTAGCCTTGCCTTCCCCTTCTGCCGGCAGCGTTCACGCTGCGCGGAACGCTGCCTGCCGTTCCCGGCTCTTGAGAGGCCTGTAAACCCCGTAGGAATGCTTCTGGGGAGAAAGTGAGTGTGCTCCGTCTAAACCAGGGGCTTGCATGGCCGCGGTGGTGGTCGGCCCGACAAGCTCTAGAGCTAAAGGGAATCTCAACGTGAAAACTTGCCTCCAGGTTAGGCCCGTGGTAGCCGTGCAGAGAGGGAGGCGTGCAGCTGCTTTCCACGCGTTCTTAGTCGCTTGTGTGCTTCCTTTTCAAGGAAGTAGCGGTCTGAGGCCTCCTAGGCCTCTCGGGTAGGCCTCGTTTTCCCCCCAAGTTCACTGAGTACCTCCAGAGCCCTGTGGGCCGGCTGAGCAACCTCGAGGCCCACTGGTGGGTCCCTCGGAGGCCCTCTGTGCGTGCCCAGTGATGGGCAACACACTGTACGCCCCTTGAGGAGAGCTCCGTTTCCAGCGTCCTCGAGCGGCCTCAGGACAGCACTGCTGGTGAGCCCGAAGTGCACAGAGAGACTTTGTCAGGGTCCTCGGGTGAGCTGCCACGAGAGAACACTGCGCTTGGAATACTTCGAGGCCCTCGCACTTGGAGTCACTCTGCCCGAGGAGGAAGTCAGAATCCTGCCAGGCGATGTCGCTACAGGCACACCCAGCATGAACACATGCCTGGAAGTAAGGGCCTGACTTGCCGTGCAGAAGCAGGGGCGCGCAGCCGCTTCCATGAGGCGGTGGCCTCTGCTCTGCCTTCCTTGAAGGGCAGCACAGCTCTCTGGACACCTAGGAGGCTAGCCTGGGCGCCCTGTTCCCGGCAGGACCCCTTGAGTACCCCCAGGCGCACCTGGGCCTGCTAAGCAACGCCCAGACCCGTAGCCCGTTAGAGCCCCCTCTGTGCATGCCGGGTGTAGGGAAACGCCCGGCCCTCCCTTTTGGAGCAGCTCAGTTTCCTCAGCCCGCGCACACGTTCACGAAGGCCGTTCTGGCACGTCCCACACGGCCTGGCAGTCCTACGCGCTGCCCTAGTCTGAGCTGCACTCGGAGGAACCCTCCTCTTGGCATTCCGGCTGCGACGTCCTGCCTGAAGTCACCGTGCCTCCTAGAGGACGTCGGCCTGCCTTCTTACTCTAGCGGAGGTCCCGTACTTCCTGTGGCACCGCAGGCTCTTGAAGAGAGCCACAGGCCCAGAGGAGCAGCCTACGGCGTTCCTTGGTTGAGGCAGTTCGCATGATTCACAACACCCTACTTCGAGCAGTTGAGTCAGGGAAGGAAAGCCAGGGTAACCCGTGCCTCTTCGGACTTGTGAGAAGCCCCAGGGCTGTAGGCTGAGTGTGCCCGTGGAAAAGGTGACCTGCGGGAGCTAGCCTTGCCTTCCCCTTCTGCCGGCAGCGTTCACGCTGCGCGGAACGCTGCCTGCCGTTCCCGGCTCTTGAGAGGCCTGTAAACCCCGTAGGAATGCTTCTGGGGAGAAAGTGAGTGTGCTCCGTCTAAACCAGGGGCTTGCATGGCCGCGGTGGTGGTCGGCCCGACAAGCTCTAGAGCTAAAGGGAATCTCAACGTGAAAACTTGCCTCCAGGTTAGGCCCGTGGTAGCCGTGCAGAGAGGGAGGCGTGCAGCTGCTTTCCACGCGTTCTTAGTCGCTTGTGTGCTTCCTTTTCAAGGAAGTAGCGGTCTGAGGCCTCCTAGGCCTCTCGGGTAGGCCTCGTTTTCCCCCCAAGTTCACTGAGTACCTCCAGAGCCCTGTGGGCCGGCTGAGCAACCTCGAGGCCCACTGGTGGGTCCCTCGGAGGCCCTCTGTGCGTGCCCAGTGATGGGCAACACACTGTACGCCCCTTGAGGAGAGCTCCGTTTCCAGCGTCCTCGAGCGGCCTCAGGACAGCACTGCTGGTGAGCCCGAAGTGCACAGAGAGACTTTGTCAGGGTCCTCGGGTGAGCTGCCACGAGAGAACACTGCGCTTGGAATACTTCGAGGCCCTCGCACTTGGAGTCACTCTGCCCGAGGAGGAAGTCAGAATCCTGCCAGGCGATGTCGCTACAGGCACACCCAGCATGAACACATGCCTGGAAGTAAGGGCCTGACTTGCCGTGCAGAAGCAGGGGCGCGCAGCCGCTTCCATGAGGCGGTGGCCTCTGCTCTGCCTTCCTTGAAGGGCAGCAGAGCTCTCTGGACACCTAGGAGGCTAGCCTGGGCGCCCTGTTCCCGGCAGGACCCCTTGAGTACCCCCAGGCGCACCTGGGCCTGCTAAGCAACGCCCAGACCCGTAGCCCGTTAGAGCCCCCTCTGTGCATGCCGGGTGTAGGGAAACGCCCGGCCCTCCCTTTTGGAGCAGCTCAGTTTCCTCAGCCCGCGCACACGTTCACGAAGGCCGTTCTGGCACGTCCCACACGGCCTGGCAGTCCTACGCGCTGCCCTAGTCTGAGCTGCACTCGGAGGAACCCTCCTCTTGGCATTCCGGCTGCGACGTCCTGCCTGAAGTCACCGTGCCTCCTAGAGGACGTCGGCCTGCCTTCTTACTCTAGCGGAGGTCCCGTACTTCCTGTGGCACCGCAGGCTCTTGAAGAGAGCCACAGGCCCAGAGGAGCAGCCTACGGCGTTCCTTGGTTGAGGCAGTTCGCATGATTCACAACACCCTACTTCGAGCAGTTGAGTCAGGGAAGGAAAGCCAGGGTAACCCGTGCCTCTTCGGACTTGTGAGAAGCCCCAGGGCTGTAGGCTGAGTGTGCCCGTGGAAAAGGTGACCTGCGGGAGCTAGCCTTGCCTTCCCCTTCTGCCGGCAGCGTTCACGCTGCGCGGAACGCTGCCTGCCGTTCCCGGCTCTTGAGAGGCCTGTAAACCCCGTAGGAATGCTTCTGGGGAGAAAGTGAGTGTGCTCCGTCTAAACCAGGGGCTTGCATGGCCGCGGTGGTGGTCGGCCCGACAAGCTCTAGAGCTAAAGGGAATCTCAACGTGAAAACTTGCCTCCAGGTTAGGCCCGTGGTAGCCGTGCAGAGAGGGAGGCGTGCAGCTGCTTTCCACGCGTTCTTAGTCGCTTGTGTGCTTCCTTTTCAAGGAAGTAGCGGTCTGAGGCCTCCTAGGCCTCTCGGGTAGGCCTCGTTTTCCCCCCAAGTTCACTGAGTACCTCCAGAGCCCTGTGGGCCGGCTGAGCAACCTCGAGGCCCACTGGTGGGTCCCTCGGAGGCCCTCTGTGCGTGCCCAGTGATGGGCAACACACTGTACGCCCCTTGAGGAGAGCTCCGTTTCCAGCGTCCTCGAGCGGCCTCAGGACAGCACTGCTGGTGAGCCCGAAGTGCACAGAGAGACTTTGTCAGGGTCCTCGGGTGAGCTGCCACGAGAGAACACTGCGCTTGGAATACTTCGAGGCCCTCGCACTTGGAGTCACTCTGCCCGAGGAGGAAGTCAGAATCCTGCCAGGCGATGTCGCTACAGGCACACCCAGCATGAACACATGCCTGGAAGTAAGGGCCTGACTTGCCGTGCAGAAGCAGGGGCGCGCAGCCGCTTCCATGAGGCGGTGGCCTCTGCTCTGCCTTCCTTGAAGGGCAGCACAGCTCTCTGGACACCTAGGAGGCTAGCCTGGGCGCCCTGTTCCCGGCAGGACCCCTTGAGTACCCCCAGGCGCACCTGGGCCTGCTAAGCAACGCCCAGACCCGTAGCCCGTTAGAGCCCCCTCTGTGCATGCCGGGTGTAGGGAAACGCCCGGCCCTCCCTTTTGGAGCAGCTCAGTTTCCTCAGCCCGCGCACACGTTCACGAAGGCCGTTCTGGCACGTCCCACACGGCCTGGCAGTCCTACGCGCTGCCCTAGTCTGAGCTGCACTCGGAGGAACCCTCGTCTTGGCATTCCGGCTGCGACGTCCTGCCTGAAGTCACCGTGCCTCCTAGAGGACGTCGGCCTGCCTTCTTACTCTAGCGGAGGTCCCGTACTTCCTGTGGCACCGCAGGCTCTTGAAGAGAGCCACAGGCCCAGAGGAGCAGCCTACGGCGTTCCTTGGTTGAGGCAGTTCGCATGATTCACAACACCCTACTTCGAGCAGTTGAGTCAGGGAAGGAAAGCCAGGGTAACCCGTGCCTCTTCGGACTTGTGAGAAGCCCCAGGGCTGTAGGCTGAGTGTGCCCGTGGAAAAGGTGACCTGCGGGAGCTAGCCTTGCCTTCCCCTTCTGCCGGCAGCGTTCACGCTGCGCGGAACGCTGCCTGCCGTTCCCGGCTCTTGAGAGGCCTGTAAACCCCGTAGGAATGCTTCTGGGGAGAAAGTGAGTGTGCTCCGTCTAAACCAGGGGCTTGCATGGCCGCGGTGGTGGTCGGCCCGACAAGCTCTAGAGCTAAAGGGAATCTCAACGTGAAAACTTGCCTCCAGGTTAGGCCCGTGGTAGCCGTGCAGAGAGGGAGGCGTGCAGCTGCTTTCCACGCGTTCTTAGTCGCTTGTGTGCTTCCTTTTCAAGGAAGTAGCGGTCTGAGGCCTCCTAGGCCTCTCGGGTAGGCCTCGTTTTCCCCCCAAGTTCACTGAGTACCTCCAGAGCCCTGTGGGCCGGCTGAGCAACCTCGAGGCCCACTGGTGGGTCCCTCGGAGGCCCTCTGTGCGTGCCCAGTGATGGGCAACACACTGTACGCCCCTTGAGGAGAGCTCCGTTTCCAGCGTCCTCGAGCGGCCTCAGGACAGCACTGCTGGTGAGCCCGAAGTGCACAGAGAGACTTTGTCAGGGTCCTCGGGTGAGCTGCCACGAGAGAACACTGCGCTTGGAATACTTCGAGGCCCTCGCACTTGGAGTCACTCTGCCCGAGGAGGAAGTCAGAATCCTGCCAGGCGATGTCGCTACAGGCACACCCAGCATGAACACATGCCTGGAAGTAAGGGCCTGACTTGCCGTGCAGAAGCAGGGGCGCGCAGCCGCTTCCATGAGGCGGTGGCCTCTGCTCTGCCTTCCTTGAAGGGCAGCAGAGCTCTCTGGACACCTAGGAGGCTAGCCTGGGCGCCCTGTTCCCGGCAGGACCCCTTGAGTACCCCCAGGCGCACCTGGGCCTGCTAAGCAACGCCCAGACCCGTAGCCCGTTAGAGCCCCCTCTGTGCATGCCGGGTGTAGGGAAACGCCCGGCCCTCCCTTTTGGAGCAGCTCAGTTTCCTCAGCCCGCGCACACGTTCACGAAGGCCGTTCTGGCACGTCCCACACGGCCTGGCAGTCCTACGCGCTGCCCTAGTCTGAGCTGCACTCGGAGGAACCCTCCTCTTGGCATTCCGGCTGCGACGTCCTGCCTGAAGTCACCGTGCCTCCTAGAGGACGTCGGCCTGCCTTCTTACTCTAGCGGAGGTCCCGTACTTCCTGTGGCACCGCAGGCTCTTGAAGAGAGCCACAGGCCCAGAGGAGCAGCCTACGGCGTTCCTTGGTTGAGGCAGTTCGCATGATTCACAACACCCTACTTCGAGCAGTTGAGTCAGGGAAGGAAAGCCAGGGTAACCCGTGCCTCTTCGGACTTGTGAGAAGCCCCAGGGCTGTAGGCTGAGTGTGCCCGTGGAAAAGGTGACCTGCGGGAGCTAGCCTTGCCTTCCCCTTCTGCCGGCAGCGTTCACGCTGCGCGGAACGCTGCCTGCCGTTCCCGGCTCTTGAGAGGCCTGTAAACCCCGTAGGAATGCTTCTGGGGAGAAAGTGAGTGTGCTCCGTCTAAACCAGGGGCTTGCATGGCCGCGGTGGTGGTCGGCCCGACAAGCTCTAGAGCTAAAGGGAATCTCAACGTGAAAACTTGCCTCCAGGTTAGGCCCGTGGTAGCCGTGCAGAGAGGGAGGCGTGCAGCTGCTTTCCACGCGTTCTTAGTCGCTTGTGTGCTTCCTTTTCAAGGAAGTAGCGGTCTGAGGCCTCCTAGGCCTCTCGGGTAGGCCTCGTTTTCCCCCCAAGTTCACTGAGTACCTCCAGAGCCCTGTGGGCCGGCTGAGCAACCTCGAGGCCCACTGGTGGGTCCCTCGGAGGCCCTCTGTGCGTGCCCAGTGATGGGCAACACACTGTACGCCCCTTGAGGAGAGCTCCGTTTCCAGCGTCCTCGAGCGGCCTCAGGACAGCACTGCTGGTGAGCCCGAAGTGCACAGAGAGACTTTGTCAGGGTCCTCGGGTGAGCTGCCACGAGAGAACACTGCGCTTGGAATACTTCGAGGCCCTCGCACTTGGAGTCACTCTGCCCGAGGAGGAAGTCAGAATCCTGCCAGGCGATGTCGCTACAGGCACACCCAGCATGAACACATGCCTGGAAGTAAGGGCCTGACTTGCCGTGCAGAAGCAGGGGCGCGCAGCCGCTTCCATGAGGCGGTGGCCTCTGCTCTGCCTTCCTTGAAGGGCAGCACAGCTCTCTGGACACCTAGGAGGCTAGCCTGGGCGCCCTGTTCCCGGCAGGACCCCTTGAGTACCCCCAGGCGCACCTGGGCCTGCTAAGCAACGCCCAGACCCGTAGCCCGTTAGAGCCCCCTCTGTGCATGCCGGGTGTAGGGAAACGCCCGGCCCTCCCTTTTGGAGCAGCTCAGTTTCCTCAGCCCGCGCACACGTTCACGAAGGCCGTTCTGGCACGTCCCACACGGCCTGGCAGTCCTACGCGCTGCCCTAGTCTGAGCTGCACTCGGAGGAACCCTCCTCTTGGCATTCCGGCTGCGACGTCCTGCCTGAAGTCACCGTGCCTCCTAGAGGACGTCGGCCTGCCTTCTTACTCTAGCGGAGGTCCCGTACTTCCTGTGGCACCGCAGGCTCTTGAAGAGAGCCACAGGCCCAGAGGAGCAGCCTACGGCGTTCCTTGGTTGAGGCAGTTCGCATGATTCACAACACCCTACTTCGAGCAGTTGAGTCAGGGAAGGAAAGCCAGGGTAACCCGTGCCTCTTCGGACTTGTGAGAAGCCCCAGGGCTGTAGGCTGAGTGTGCCCGTGGAAAAGGTGACCTGCGGGAGCTAGCCTTGCCTTCCCCTTCTGCCGGCAGCGTTCACGCTGCGCGGAACGCTGCCTGCCGTTCCCGGCTCTTGAGAGGCCTGTAAACCCCGTAGGAATGCTTCTGGGGAGAAAGTGAGTGTGCTCCGTCTAAACCAGGGGCTTGCATGGCCGCGGTGGTGGTCGGCCCGACAAGCTCTAGAGCTAAAGGGAATCTCAACGTGAAAACTTGCCTCCAGGTTAGGCCCGTGGTAGCCGTGCAGAGAGGGAGGCGTGCAGCTGCTTTCCACGCGTTCTTAGTCGCTTGTGTGCTTCCTTTTCAAGGAAGTAGCGGTCTGAGGCCTCCTAGGCCTCTCGGGTAGGCCTCGTTTTCCCCCCAAGTTCACTGAGTACCTCCAGAGCCCTGTGGGCCGGCTGAGCAACCTCGAGGCCCACTGGTGGGTCCCTCGGAGGCCCTCTGTGCGTGCCCAGTGATGGGCAACACACTGTACGCCCCTTGAGGAGAGCTCCGTTTCCAGCGTCCTCGAGCGGCCTCAGGACAGCACTGCTGGTGAGCCCGAAGTGCACAGAGAGACTTTGTCAGGGTCCTCGGGTGAGCTGCCACGAGAGAACACTGCGCTTGGAATACTTCGAGGCCCTCGCACTTGGAGTCACTCTGCCCGAGGAGGAAGTCAGAATCCTGCCAGGCGATGTCGCTACAGGCACACCGAGCATGAACACATGCCTGGAAGTAAGGGCCTGACTTGCCGTGCAGAAGCAGGGGCGCGCAGCCGCTTCCATGAGGCGGTGGCCTCTGCTCTGCCTTCCTTGAAGGGCAGCACAGCTCTCTGGACACCTAGGAGGCTAGCCTGGGCGCCCTGTTCCCGGCAGGACCCCTTGAGTACCCCCAGGCGCACCTGGGCCTGCTAAGCAACGCCCAGACCCGTAGCCCGTTAGAGCCCCCTCTGTGCATGCCGGGTGTAGGGAAACGCCCGGCCCTCCCTTTTGGAGCAGCTCAGTTTCCTCAGCCCGCGCACACGTTCACGAAGGCCGTTCTGGCACGTCCCACACGGCCTGGAAGTCCTACGCGCTGCCCTAGTCTGAGCTGCACTCGGAGGAACCCTCGTCTTGGCATTCCGGCTGCGACGTCCTGCCTGAAGTCACCGTGCCTCCTAGAGGACGTCGGCCTGCCTTCTTACTCTAGCGGAGGTCCCGTACTTCCTGTGGCACCGCAGGCTCTTGAAGAGAGCCACAGGCCCAGAGGAGCAGCCTACGGCGTTCCTTGGTTGAGGCAGTTCGCATGATTCACAACACCCTACTTCGAGCAGTTGAGTCAGGGAAGGAAAGCCAGGGTAACCCGTGCCTCTTCGGACTTGTGAGAAGCCCCAGGGCTGTAGGCTGAGTGTGCCCGTGGAAAAGGTGACCTGCGGGAGCTAGCCTTGCCTTCCCCTTCTGCAGGCAGCGTTCACGCTGCGCGGAACGCTGCCTGCCGTTCCCGGCTCTTGAGAGGCCTGTAAACCCCGTAGGAATGCTTCTGGGGAGAAAGTGAGTGTGCTCCGTCTAAACCAGGGGCTTGCATGGCCGCGGTGGTGGTCGGCCCGACAAGCTCTAGAGCTAAAGGGAATCTCAACGTGAAAACTTGCCTCCAGGTTAGGCCCGTGGTAGCCGTGCAGAGAGGGAGGCGTGCAGCTGCTTTCCACGCGTTCTTAGTCGCTTGTGTGCTTCCTTTTCAAGGAAGTAGCGGTCTGAGGCCTCCTAGGCCTCTCGGGTAGGCCTCGTTTTCCCCCCAAGTTCACTGAGTACCTCCAGAGCCCTGTGGGCCGGCTGAGCAACCTCGAGGCCCACTGGTGGGTCCCTCGGAGGCCCTCTGTGCGTGCCCAGTGATGGGCAACACACTGTACGCCCCTTGAGGAGAGCTCCGTTTCCAGCGTCCTCGAGCGGCCTCAGGACAGCACTGCTGGTGAGCCCGAAGTGCACAGAGAGACTTTGTCAGGGTCCTCGGGTGAGCTGCCACGAGAGAACACTGCGCTTGGAATACTTCGAGGCCCTCGCACTTGGAGTCACTCTGCCCGAGGAGGAAGTCAGAATCCTGCCAGGCGATGTCGCTACAGGCACACCCAGCATGAACACATGCCTGGAAGTAAGGGCCTGACTTGCCGTGCAGAAGCAGGGGCGCGCAGCCGCTTCCATGAGGCGGTGGCCTCTGCTCTGCCTTCCTTGAAGGGCAGCACAGCTCTCTGGACACCTAGGAGGCTAGCCTGGGCGCCCTGTTCCCGGCAGGACCCCTTGAGTACCCCCAGGCGCACCTGGGCCTGCTAAGCAACGCCCAGACCCGTAGCCCGTTAGAGCCCCCTCTGTGCATGCCGGGTGTAGGGAAACGCCCGGCCCTCCCTTTTGGAGCAGCTCAGTTTCCTCAGCCCGCGCACACGTTCACGAAGGCCGTTCTGGCACGTCCCACACGGCCTGGCAGTCCTACGCGCTGCCCTAGTCTGAGCTGCACTCGGAGGAACCCTCGTCTTGGCATTCCGGCTGCGACGTCCTGCCTGAAGTCACCGTGCCTCCTAGAGGACGTCGGCCTGCCTTCTTACTCTAGCGGAGGTCCCGTACTTCCTGTGGCACCGCAGGCTCTTGAAGAGAGCCACAGGCCCAGAGGAGCAGCCTACGGCGTTCCTTGGTTGAGGCAGTTCGCATGATTCACAACACCCTACTTCGAGCAGTTGAGTCAGGGAAGGAAAGCCAGGGTAACCCGTGCCTCTTCGGACTTGTGAGAAGCCCCAGGGCTGTAGGCTGAGTGTGCCCGTGGAAAAGGTGACCTGCGGGAGCTAGCCTTGCCTTCCCCTTCTGCAGGCAGCGTTCACGCTGCGCGGAACGCTGCCTGCCGTTCCCGGCTCTTGAGAGGCCTGTAAACCCCGTAGGAATGCTTCTGGGGAGAAAGTGAGTGTGCTCCGTCTAAACCAGGGGCTTGCATGGCCGCGGTGGTGGTCGGCCCGACAAGCTCTAGAGCTAAAGGGAATCTCAACGTGAAAACTTGCCTCCAGGTTAGGCCCGTGGTAGCCGTGCAGAGAGGGAGGCGTGCAGCTGCTTTCCACGCGTTCTTAGTCGCTTGTGTGCTTCCTTTTCAAGGAAGTAGCGGTCTGAGGCCTCCTAGGCCTCTCGGGTAGGCCTCGTTTTCCCCCCAAGTTCACTGAGTACCTCCAGAGCCCTGTGGGCCGGCTGAGCAACCTCGAGGCCCACTGGTGGGTCCCTCGGAGGCCCTCTGTGCGTGCCCAGTGATGGGCAACACACTGTACGCCCCTTGAGGAGAGCTCCGTTTCCAGCGTCCTCGAGCGGCCTCAGGACAGCACTGCTGGTGAGCCCGAAGTGCACAGAGAGACTTTGTCAGGGTCCTCGGGTGAGCTGCCACGAGAGAACACTGCGCTTGGAATACTTCGAGGCCCTCGCACTTGGAGTCACTCTGCCCGAGGAGGAAGTCAGAATCCTGCCAGGCGATGTCGCTACAGGCACACCCAGCATGAACACATGCCTGGAAGTAAGGGCCTGACTTGCCGTGCAGAAGCAGGGGCGCGCAGCCGCTTCCATGAGGCGGTGGCCTCTGCTCTGCCTTCCTTGAAGGGCAGCACAGCTCTCTGGACACCTAGGAGGCTAGCCTGGGCGCCCTGTTCCCGGCAGGACCCCTTGAGTACCCCCAGGCGCACCTGGGCCTGCTAAGCAACGCCCAGACCCGTAGCCCGTTAGAGCCCCCTCTGTGCATGCCGGGTGTAGGGAAACGCCCGGCCCTCCCTTTTGGAGCAGCTCAGTTTCCTCAGCCCGCGCACACGTTCACGAAGGCCGTTCTGGCACGTCCCACACGGCCTGGCAGTCCTACGCGCTGCCCTAGTCTGAGCTGCACTCGGAGGAACCCTCGTCTTGGCATTCCGGCTGCGACGTCCTGCCTGAAGTCACCGTGCCTCCTAGAGGACGTCGGCCTGCCTTCTTACTCTAGCGGAGGTCCCGTACTTCCTGTGGCACCGCAGGCTCTTGAAGAGAGCCACAGGCCCAGAGGAGCAGCCTACGGCGTTCCTTGGTTGAGGCAGTTCGCATGATTCACAACACCCTACTTCGAGCAGTTGAGTCAGGGAAGGAAAGCCAGGGTAACCCGTGCCTCTTCGGACTTGTGAGAAGCCCCAGGGCTGTAGGCTGAGTGTGCCCGTGGAAAAGGTGACCTGCGGGAGCTAGCCTTGCCTTCCCCTTCTGCAGGCAGCGTTCACGCTGCGCGGAACGCTGCCTGCCGTTCCCGGCTCTTGAGAGGCCTGTAAACCCCGTAGGAATGCTCCTGGGGAGAAAGTGAGTGTGCTCCGTCTAAACCAGGGGCTTGCATGGCCGCGGTGGTGGTCGGCCCGACAAGCTCTAGAGCTAAAGGGAATCTCAACGTGAAAACTTGCCTCCAGGTTAGGCCCGTGGTAGCCGTGCAGAGAGGGAGGCGTGCAGCTGCTTTCCACGCGTTCTTAGTCGCTTGTGTGCTTCCTTTTCAAGGAAGTAGCGGTCTGAGGCCTCCTAGGCCTCTCGGGTAGGCCTCGTTTTCCCCCCAAGTTCACTGAGTACCTCCAGAGCCCTGTGGGCCGGCTGAGCAACCTCGAGGCCCACTGGTGGGTCCCTCGGAGGCCCTCTGTGCGTGCCCAGTGATGGGCAACACACTGTACGCCCCTTGAGGAGAGCTCCGTTTCCAGCGTCCTCGAGCGGCCTCAGGACAGCACTGCTGGTGAGCCCGAAGTGCACAGAGAGACTTTGTCAGGGTCCTCGGGTGAGCTGCCACGAGAGAACACTGCGCTTGGAATACTTCGAGGCCCTCGCACTTGGAGTCACTCTGCCCGAGGAGGAAGTCAGAATCCTGCCAGGCGATGTCGCTACAGGCACACCCAGCATGAACACATGCCTGGAAGTAAGGGCCTGACTTGCCGTGCAGAAGCAGGGGCGCGCAGCCGCTTCCATGAGGCGGTGGCCTCTGCTCTGCCTTCCTTGAAGGGCAGCACAGCTCTCTGGACACCTAGGAGGCTAGCCTGGGCGCCCTGTTCCCGGCAGGACCCCTTGAGTACCCCCAGGCGCACCTGGGCCTGCTAAGCAACGCCCAGACCCGTAGCCCGTTAGAGCCCCCTCTGTGCATGCCGGGTGTAGGGAAACGCCCGGCCCTCCCTTTTGGAGCAGCTCAGTTTCCTCAGCCCGCGCACACGTTCACGAAGGCCGTTCTGGCACGTCCCACACGGCCTGGCAGTCCTACGCGCTGCCCTAGTCTGAGCTGCACTCGGAGGAACCCTCGTCTTGGCATTCCGGCTGCGACGTCCTGCCTGAAGTCACCGTGCCTCCTAGAGGACGTCGGCCTGCCTTCTTACTCTAGCGGAGGTCCCGTACTTCCTGTGGCACCGCAGGCTCTTGAAGAGAGCCACAGGCCCAGAGGAGCAGCCTACGGCGTTCCTTGGTTGAGGCAGTTCGCATGATTCACAACACCCTACTTCGAGCAGTTGAGTCAGGGAAGGAAAGCCAGGGTAACCCGTGCCTCTTCGGACTTGTGAGAAGCCCCAGGGCTGTAGGCTGAGTGTGCCCGTGGAAAAGGTGACCTGCGGGAGCTAGCCTTGCCTTCCCCTTCTGCAGGCAGCGTTCACGCTGCGCGGAACGCTGCCTGCCGTTCCCGGCTCTTGAGAGGCCTGTAAACCCCGTAGGAATGCTCCTGGGGAGAAAGTGAGTGTGCTCCGTCTAAACCAGGGGCTTGCATGGCCGCGGTGGTGGTCGGCCCGACAAGCTCTAGAGCTAAAGGGAATCTCAACGTGAAAACTTGCCTCCAGGTTAGGCCCGTGGTAGCCGTGCAGAGAGGGAGGCGTGCAGCTGCTTTCCACGCGTTCTTAGTCGCTTGTGTGCTTCCTTTTCAAGGAAGTAGCGGTCTGAGGCCTCCTAGGCCTCTCGGGTAGGCCTCGTTTTCCCCCCAAGTTCACTGAGTACCTCCAGAGCCCTGTGGGCCGGCTGAGCAACCTCGAGGCCCACTGGTGGGTCCCTCGGAGGCCCTCTGTGCGTGCCCAGTGATGGGCAACACACTGTACGCCCCTTGAGGAGAGCTCCGTTTCCAGCGTCCTCGAGCGGCCTCAGGACAGCACTGCTGGTGAGCCCGAAGTGCACAGAGAGACTTTGTCAGGGTCCTCGGGTGAGCTGCCACGAGAGAACACTGCGCTTGGAATACTTCGAGGCCCTCGCACTTGGAGTCACTCTGCCCGAGGAGGAAGTCAGAATCCTGCCAGGCGATGTCGCTACAGGCACACCCAGCATGAACACATGCCTGGAAGTAAGGGCCTGACTTGCCGTGCAGAAGCAGGGGCGCGCAGCCGCTTCCATGAGGCGGTGGCCTCTGCTCTGCCTTCCTTGAAGGGCAGCACAGCTCTCTGGACACCTAGGAGGCTAGCCTGGGCGCCCTGTTCCCGGCAGGACCCCTTGAGTACCCCCAGGCGCACCTGGGCCTGCTAAGCAACGCCCAGACCCGTAGCCCGTTAGAGCCCCCTCTGTGCATGCCGGGTGTAGGGAAACGCCCGGCCCTCCCTTTTGGAGCAGCTCAGTTTCCTCAGCCCGCGCACACGTTCACGAAGGCCGTTCTGGCACGTCCCACACGGCCTGGCAGTCCTACGCGCTGCCCTAGTCTGAGCTGCACTCGGAGGAACCCTCGTCTTGGCATTCCGGCTGCGACGTCCTGCCTGAAGTCACCGTGCCTCCTAGAGGACGTCGGCCTGCCTTCTTACTCTAGCGGAGGTCCCGTACTTCCTGTGGCACCGCAGGCTCTTGAAGAGAGCCACAGGCCCAGAGGAGCAGCCTACGGCGTTCCTTGGTTGAGGCAGTTCGCATGATTCACAACACCCTACTTCGAGCAGTTGAGTCAGGGAAGGAAAGCCAGGGTAACCCGTGCCTCTTCGGACTTGTGAGAAGCCCCAGGGCTGTAGGCTGAGTGTGCCCGTGGAAAAGGTGACCTGCGGGAGCTAGCCTTGCCTTCCCCTTCTGCAGGCAGCGTTCACGCTGCGCGGAACGCTGCCTGCCGTTCCCGGCTCTTGAGAGGCCTGTAAACCCCGTAGGAATGCTCCTGGGGAGAAAGTGAGTGTGCTCCGTCTAAACCAGGGGCTTGCATGGCCGCGGTGGTGGTCGGCCCGACAAGCTCTAGAGCTAAAGGGAATCTCAACGTGAAAACTTGCCTCCAGGTTAGGCCCGTGGTAGCCGTGCAGAGAGGGAGGCGTGCAGCTGCTTTCCACGCGTTCTTAGTCGCTTGTGTGCTTCCTTTTCAAGGAAGTAGCGGTCTGAGGCCTCCTAGGCCTCTCGGGTAGGCCTCGTTTTCCCCCCAAGTTCACTGAGTACCTCCAGAGCCCTGTGGGCCGGCTGAGCAACCTCGAGGCCCACTGGTGGGTCCCTCGGAGGCCCTCTGTGCGTGCCCAGTGATGGGCAACACACTGTACGCCCCTTGAGGAGAGCTCCGTTTCCAGCGTCCTCGAGCGGCCTCAGGACAGCACTGCTGGTGAGCCCGAAGTGCACAGAGAGACTTTGTCAGGGTCCTCGGGTGAGCTGCCACGAGAGAACACTGCGCTTGGAATACTTCGAGGCCCTCGCACTTGGAGTCACTCTGCCCGAGGAGGAAGTCAGAATCCTGCCAGGCGATGTCGCTACAGGCACACCCAGCATGAACACATGCCTGGAAGTAAGGGCCTGACTTGCCGTGCAGAAGCAGGGGCGCGCAGCCGCTTCCATGAGGCGGTGGCCTCTGCTCTGCCTTCCTTGAAGGGCAGCACAGCTCTCTGGACACCTAGGAGGCTAGCCTGGGCGCCCTGTTCCCGGCAGGACCCCTTGAGTACCCCCAGGCGCACCTGGGCCTGCTAAGCAACGCCCAGACCCGTAGCCCGTTAGAGCCCCCTCTGTGCATGCCGGGTGTAGGGAAACGCCCGGCCCTCCCTTTTGGAGCAGCTCAGTTTCCTCAGCCCGCGCACACGTTCACGAAGGCCGTTCTGGCACGTCCCACACGGCCTGGCAGTCCTACGCGCTGCCCTAGTCTGAGCTGCACTCGGAGGAACCCTCGTCTTGGCATTCCGGCTGCGACGTCCTGCCTGAAGTCACCGTGCCTCCTAGAGGACGTCGGCCTGCCTTCTTACTCTAGCGGAGGTCCCGTACTTCCTGTGGCACCGCAGGCTCTTGAAGAGAGCCACAGGCCCAGAGGAGCAGCCTACGGCGTTCCTTGGTTGAGGCAGTTCGCATGATTCACAACACCCTACTTCGAGCAGTTGAGTCAGGGAAGGAAAGCCAGGGTAACCCGTGCCTCTTCGGACTTGTGAGAAGCCCCAGGGCTGTAGGCTGAGTGTGCCCGTGGAAAAGGTGACCTGCGGGAGCTAGCCTTGCCTTCCCCTTCTGCAGGCAGCGTTCACGCTGCGCGGAACGCTGCCTGCCGTTCCCGGCTCTTGAGAGGCCTGTAAACCCCGTAGGAATGCTCCTGGGGAGAAAGTGAGTGTGCTCCGTCTAAACCAGGGGCTTGCATGGCCGCGGTGGTGGTCGGCCCGACAAGCTCTAGAGCTAAAGGGAATCTCAACGTGAAAACTTGCCTCCAGGTTAGGCCCGTGGTAGCCGTGCAGAGAGGGAGGCGTGCAGCTGCTTTCCACGCGTTCTTAGTCGCTTGTGTGCTTCCTTTTCAAGGAAGTAGCGGTCTGAGGCCTCCTAGGCCTCTCGGGTAGGCCTCGTTTTCCCCCCAAGTTCACTGAGTACCTCCAGAGCCCTGTGGGCCGGCTGAGCAACCTCGAGGCCCACTGGTGGGTCCCTCGGAGGCCCTCTGTGCGTGCCCAGTGATGGGCAACACACTGTACGCCCCTTGAGGAGAGCTCCGTTTCCAGCGTCCTCGAGCGGCCTCAGGACAGCACTGCTGGTGAGCCCGAAGTGCACAGAGAGACTTTGTCAGGGTCCTCGGGTGAGCTGCCACGAGAGAACACTGCGCTTGGAATACTTCGAGGCCCTCGCACTTGGAGTCACTCTGCCCGAGGAGGAAGTCAGAATCCTGCCAGGCGATGTCGCTACAGGCACACCCAGCATGAACACATGCCTGGAAGTAAGGGCCTGACTTGCCGTGCAGAAGCAGGGGCGCGCAGCCGCTTCCATGAGGCGGTGGCCTCTGCTCTGCCTTCCTTGAAGGGCAGCACAGCTCTCTGGACACCTAGGAGGCTAGCCTGGGCGCCCTGTTCCCGGCAGGACCCCTTGAGTACCCCCAGGCGCACCTGGGCCTGCTAAGCAACGCCCAGACCCGTAGCCCGTTAGAGCCCCCTCTGTGCATGCCGGGTGTAGGGAAACGCCCGGCCCTCCCTTTTGGAGCAGCTCAGTTTCCTCAGCCCGCGCACACGTTCACGAAGGCCGTTCTGGCACGTCCCACACGGCCTGGCAGTCCTACGCGCTGCCCTAGTCTGAGCTGCACTCGGAGGAACCCTCGTCTTGGCATTCCGGCTGCGACGTCCTGCCTGAAGTCACCGTGCCTCCTAGAGGACGTCGGCCTGCCTTCTTACTCTAGCGGAGGTCCCGTACTTCCTGTGGCACCGCAGGCTCTTGAAGAGAGCCACAGGCCCAGAGGAGCAGCCTACGGCGTTCCTTGGTTGAGGCAGTTCGCATGATTCACAACACCCTACTTCGAGCAGTTGAGTCAGGGAAGGAAAGCCAGGGTAACCCGTGCCTCTTCGGACTTGTGAGAAGCCCCAGGGCTGTAGGCTGAGTGTGCCCGTGGAAAAGGTGACCTGCGGGAGCTAGCCTTGCCTTCCCCCTTCTGCAGGCAGCGTTCACGCTGCGCGGAACGCTGCCTGCCGTTCCCGGCTCTTGAGAGGCCTGTAAACCCCGTAGGAATGCTCCTGGGGAGAAAGTGAGTGTGCTCCGTCTAAACCAGGGGCTTGCATGGCCGCGGTGGTGGTCGGCCCGACAAGCTCTAGAGCTAAAGGGAATCTCAACGTGAAAACTTGCCTCCAGGTTAGGCCCGTGGTAGCCGTGCAGAGAGGGAGGCGTGCAGCTGCTTTCCACGCGTTCTTAGTCGCTTGTGTGCTTCCTTTTCAAGGAAGTAGCGGTCTGAGGCCTCCTAGGCCTCTCGGGTAGGCCTCGTTTTCCCCCCAAGTTCACTGAGTACCTCCAGAGCCCTGTGGGCCGGCTGAGCAACCTCGAGGCCCACTGGTGGGTCCCTCGGAGGCCCTCTGTGCGTGCCCAGTGATGGGCAACACACTGTACGCCCCTTGAGGAGAGCTCCGTTTCCAGCGTCCTCGAGCGGCCTCAGGACAGCACTGCTGGTGAGCCCGAAGTGCACAGAGAGACTTTGTCAGGGTCCTCGGGTGAGCTGCCACGAGAGAACACTGCGCTTGGAATACTTCGAGGCCCTCGCACTTGGAGTCACTCTGCCCGAGGAGGAAGTCAGAATCCTGCCAGGCGATGTCGCTACAGGCACACCCAGCATGAACACATGCCTGGAAGTAAGGGCCTGACTTGCCGTGCAGAAGCAGGGGCGCGCAGCCGCTTCCATGAGGCGGTGGCCTCTGCTCTGCCTTCCTTGAAGGGCAGCACAGCTCTCTGGACACCTAGGAGGCTAGCCTGGGCGCCCTGTTCCCGGCAGGACCCCTTGAGTACCCCAGGCGCACCTGGGCCTGCTAAGCAACGCCCAGACCCGTAGCCCGTTAGAGCCCCCTCTGTGCATGCCGGGTGTAGGGAAACGCCCGGCCCTCCCTTTTGGAGCAGCTCAGTTTCCTCAGCCCGCGCACACGTTCACGAAGGCCGTTCTGGCACGTCCCACACGGCCTGGCAGTCCTACGCGCTGCCCTAGTCTGAGCTGCACTCGGAGGAACCCTCGTCTTGGCATTCCGGCTGCGACGTCCTGCCTGAAGTCACCGTGCCTCCTAGAGGACGTCGGCCTGCCTTCTTACTCTAGCGGAGGTCCCGTACTTCCTGTGGCACCGCAGGCTCTTGAAGAGAGCCACAGGCCCAGAGGAGCAGCCTACGGCGTTCCTTGGTTGAGGCAGTTCGCATGATTCACAACACCCTACTTCGAGCAGTTGAGTCAGGGAAGGAAAGCCAGGGTAACCCGTGCCTCTTCGGACTTGTG